>NW_008614475.1:0-681 GCF_000691845.1 Merops nubicus | reverse complement strand
CAGGCGTCTCATCCTGTGCTACTGGGTAATGGCAACTTATGATATGATTGTGTCGCTGGCTATGAAGTTAAATGTGTATGTGGCCTTGTTGTTTATCAGTGATCTCATCCAATCTGTGGGTGAGACAGGGGAGAAGAGTCTCTCAGGTTTGGAGAGTTTTGGCTATGCTTGGAACTTCCAGGCCAGCATGCTCTCGGTGTAAAGTTTTGTTTAGAGTTACACGTTTCATCTCTAAGAACTTCACCCAGAGATCTGTCCCAGGGCTGGATACGTATCAGTGGCAGAGTGTGTGGGAGAGTATGGGCAAGTGCCTAGGCCAATGGTCACCCCCAACGTTCTGGAATTTCACCCCTGAATAAGTGCAGAGTCCCAACAAACCAGTAAAGCAACTACAAAAAGTGTATTGTCAACCCAGCCATCCCTGAGAAATGCAAATCATGGCAATGTTTTGGGGCCCTGCCCAGGCCTACAGACTGCTTCTCAACACTATTCGGTGCCCTCAGAGGGAAGAGGTCTCTGAACCTGAAAACAGTCCAGCAGATGCTGCAGCTGACCTGCAGAAACAGCCCGTGCCTGTATCAGTTGCCCCAATCTAGAAGGAATACAGAAAGAAATCAGCCCACGTAGTGAGGGATGGCGATGAACCAGGGCTGCTGCAAAAACAGGAGGAAGAGCCAGAGG
>NW_008614474.1:85832-106704 GCF_000691845.1 Merops nubicus | reverse complement strand
CCATCAAACCCATGTTTCACCAGTTTCTGGATCCTAAATGTTTTACTACCATGCTCCTGTGTCTCTCAGAGGTGATGTTAGTTGAGTTTCAGAAGCATCCACACAGAACTCAGAAGTACTTTTTGTTTTTAGCCTAGAACACTATAGTATTATAGAATAGTTTGGATTGGGAGAGACCTTAAAAATCATCTAGTTCCAACTCTGCTGCCACAGGCAGGGACACCTTCCATCAGACCAGGTTGCTGAAAACCCCATCCCACCTGGCCTTGAACTCTTTCAGGAAAGGGGTATCCAAAACTCCTTTGGGCAACCTGTACCAGTGCCTCACCATCCTCACACTGGGTATCACAACTGCATCTCCTACCAGAGCCATTTTTTTTTTGTTCTTGTTCTTATAAGTACATGTAGCATACAGCCTAAAGATTGTCCTCAGTTAGTCTCATTAAGGCACTGGAGCTGTTTTAGCATTGTTCTTAGAGGCTATTTTTTGATCCTGACCAAGCTGGTATTTTACCTACAAACTGCTTTCCTCAGTAAACTACATACTTACAAGTAGATATGTTAGTTTCCTAAAGGAGGAGACATTTCACGAAAAACTAAATGTTCCTATTCCAAACAGACTTTTCTTTCTTCTCATTCCCTTGGAGAAGTGTTTGGGTGACCCAGAGAAAGCCTAGTGAACCTTTCCAACCATTTTCCTCAAGTGAAAACATTGTACTGAAAGCTTTTCCTGCCTTGACTTGTTTTAAACTCAATAACAAAAACATCCCACCCTGCCTAATAATACCAACATTTCATTTTTTTCCTCTCCTCTACACTTTGTAGTGCTTTTTCTCCTCAGTGGAGATTGCCAAAATATTTCTTTCTTCTGCCCCTCCAACCCTTACTTCTTATTCCTTATCTTCAAGAAGAGGCATGAGTGTGCTGAACTTGTAAAAATACTAATATCTTTCAAATATCTGTCATTTGGGCTAAACAGGAGTTAATGAAAGACATAAAAATGTGATGTACAATAACTAAACTGAAAATAGCATGACTATTAAAAAAAAAAAAAAGATTTCCAATCTTGCAGGTTGCTCATTTGCCAAACTTCATCAACAAAGTGCATTAGTACCCTAGTGATGACAGATGTTTTAAGCTGTTTACTTATTTGCAAAAAAAAGGTACCCCAATGACAAAAATCAGAAACAGAAACTGACAGCAGCAGTCTATGCCACTGTGCTATCTGTCCTGTGGACAGAAGGACCGACTGGTCTCTAAACCTGTTTTCCTCTCAAGCTATACTGAGTATGCCTTCTGGCAAGCCAAGTTTTGGTGGGTTTTTTTGTTTGTTTGGTTGATTTGTTTGTTTGTTTTGGTTTTTTTGGGGGTGGGGGTTGAATTTTTTTTAATAAACATTTTCTCTCAAGTTCTCCCTTCATTTTAAGACCATATTCTCATATTCATGGGGAAAACCTAATGAAGAAAACCCAAACCAAATTATTTGGAAAAAAAAGAAAACCACTATCCATGAAATAGTTGTGATATTCTTGGCTCTCAGCTTGGCAGAAGAAACTGGGAAACCACAATGGACATGAATTTTTGTCTCCACAGCATATACCCCCCAGGTAAAAATGGATATTTTGACATATAGTAGCTTGTGTGTGTTAATTAGCCTACATTAAAAGCCTACAATGGAGAAAGTCAGTCATAAGATCTTTGTATGTTACCTAGCTGAGTTCAGACTCATCAGATGTTACAAATGTAACTTGCTGGCAGGAAGATTTTAACACTTACCAGCTAATACCTGGGGAAAAAAATAAGTCTTCTCTTTCTTTTATATTTGACAAGGCCCTGAATGTTTGCTTGAAATAAAGAGTACTAAGTTAAGGCTAGTCAGAGCTCGACTAATCACACCCAAATCTTACTTTTTTCCTACTACAGAATTAATTACCTTCATACATTTTACTTAGGTGTAACAGATTGCAGGAAGATATACCCCGTGCCACAAGCCTGAGCATCAGGTTCCTTTTTCTTCTACAGGAATCCTAAGTCTGATCCACATTCAGGGTAACCAGGGGAAGAATCTGGATAGGAAACACTAAAAAGTTGACTGAGCTTTGAATAAAATCCTACATTTCTGGCAAGCGTGGGACTGGAAGGGGTAGGTAAGTGCAGCAGATCACAAAGAATACACCAGCCTGTGGCACAGATACTTTCTTGCAGTGACCTTGAGGTCAAGCACCATGTCTCTGCCAGGCTCCGAGGAAAGACCAAAGGCTTTCCTTCCCAGAAGCCTGGGAAATGGCTCAGGGATGAAGCTTCTTCTAATGGTACCATGTATTCCATCACACCACCGGTGCTGATTGTGCCTTGTGACGATAAGGAGGACAATCGAAGCTTTGGATAATGCATCTCCTGGCTCAGTACAGCTCTTGGAAAACACTGAAATGCCCCAGTACTTGTTCCAAACAGGAACTCTTCTTTGTTTTCAAAGGTGAAAGGAGACTGCTTTATATAAGGCAGTCTCTATTAATATGGGCTTTCATGGGAGAACAAAAGCCAATTATGCAATTTTTCCTGCTTAGAATCTCAATTAGAAACTTGGATTTAGCACCAGTACACAGCTTTGAGAGTAACCGGGAAATGGGAGAGAAGAGTTGATCCAGAAAGAATTTCTGAAAGTGAAAAAAACCTTTCCTTAAAGAGAAAGCCAGTTGTAACACCCTGTAATATAACAGCAACCCCGATGGGATGGTAGGTTCTTTAAACACTCCATCAGGAAAAAATGCAGAAAGTTGCTAGTGTTTTCTGTGTTTAAGCACGCAAAATAGATGTGAAAGACAGCTGCTACATGACAGACTCTGGGTCTTCTCTTTCCGAATATAAAGAAAAATCCATTAGATTCATACTAGCAATGTTAAAAGCTCTTGAGTATAAAGACCATTAGGAAAAAATATTATAAGATTTGAACCTTGGGTAGGGGAAACTGTACATTTCAATTAGTGTTATGGATATGAGAATCCCAGGAATTTCCGAGCTTTAGGATGCAATACAAGCTTCCTTCATCATCTCACATAGATTACCAATTGTCAGAGGAACCAACAAATGCAAGAGGGCATCCAGTTATTAAAAACTGCAGTCTCAGCTTCTGTGCTTCAACTGACCCACTTGGGAAAGAAATCTTCTAATTGTAAGAAAATTGTGCAAATTATACACACTAAGAACTTGAAGCAGTTAGAACACAGTGCAAAAATTTGATTGCCGGGCAAAATAATACATGCATTTATATAAAACATAGGAAATCTGTAAAGCATATCTTTGTTGTTTTTTTTTTCCTAAAAGTCTTAACTGCAAACAGAAATTATTTCCATAGTATTTTATCTCTCATATGAATAAGATTAATGTGTGCTGTAAGAACAGGCTTGTTAAATTATCTCACCAAGTACACAGGGAGCTGAACAGATGGCAGAACCACTGAGGTAACAACAGGAATCGCTAGTGCTCGCTTATCCAGATGATCTTTATCATTTCCATAACATTAAAATGTGACTCACCTATGAAATACAATGTTCTGAGGATGGGGCAGAAAATTTCTTTTTTTTTTTTTTTCCCCCTGGAATGGAAGATTATGGACTGTCTAGAAATCAGCATTATACTGTTAGTCGTTCTAAAAGGTAATCACATACAGAGATAACCCATTTCTGCTAATTTGTGGGCTTTATTCTTTAAAGACCACTTACTTGATAGAGAATGTTTATCCAGAATGAACATGAACTGTGTGCAGTCTGCTGGTAGCTGCCTTGGGTTATTTTGTTTCTTTGCAGACAGGAGTTTTTGTGGATAAGATTATCTTTAACTACATATATATCTTTACCTTGCCCATAAAGAACACTGGGTTAGAGCACAGTTAGTGTCTCTAGTCAAAGCATGCATGACAGCATTTATAGTCAATCCCTTACCCACAGAAGGCAAACCATGGTTGTTTGGGGGCACTTTCTAATGTATACAGTTGTATGAAACACAAGGGGGAAAAAAAATACCTTAGTCATAGTGAGAAACATTGCTTCCTTCTTTCTGCTTTTTTATCCCATTGTGCCATGTGTGCCAAAGCAAAGGAGAAAGGCCATAACTACAGGAGTTATTAGAGTACTTCCTTGCCTACAGAGCAGAGAGTTTTCAAAAAAAATAATTGGTTTTATCACTGGTTCCATCAACAGCTAAGAATGAGTTGTTAAGGGCAGTTTGCACACTGAAGCCAAGAAAATTAGCTCAATTTTACTGAATGGAAGAGAGCAATGTGGAGTCCATGTTTCAGCTTTGTCTGGGCTTTTTCCCTTCGACTTAACATGCCAGTGTGCAAAGAGTTAAACAGCAACATTTAGCAATTTTTAGTAGCAAACTGTGCACAGTGATGCAAATATATACGAGATATAGTTCAGCTGAGATCAACAGTGATGCATCGGGGATTAACTTGGGCCAAAGTCTAAAAACACTATGCTGACAAACAGGCCTTTGATGCCTCTTGATATCTAGCTGAGAACAGTTCCAGAAAAAAGAAAAAGAGGGGTGGAAAAAAGCACAAAAAAAAAGCACAGCATTTGAAGTCTCAGAAACTTCTCTCACATAAGCAATTGAAAAGAGCAAGTCAAATTAGGCCCACAGACTGTAAAGACTGATCTGGCAACATATAAGATGCTTCTTGTAGCTATTTGTCTGTACCTTCCAAAAAAAAAAAAAAAGCCTCCCAGGGTAACTCTTGCAGTGTAAGAAGGATGGAAATGTTCTCTGTGTTGCAGAACTTTTTTCCAATGCAAATCTTGCATTTATTTGTTCACAGTAACAATGAGGTTTAAAGTCCTCAAATCTGGGCAAATGCATAAACCTGAGGAATGGTGACTTTTCTGTGATGGAACAGTGCTGGAGGGTATAACCACTTCATTCCCTGAGTCTTATAAGGGATTTCTTAACTTAGTTGAAGATGCAATACATGCCTGAGTTTGCCTTCAGGCTATTTTTACACTAAGAAGAGTCAAAACATGTGTGCCTGGCCTGAGCAAGGCACAAAATTATTAAGGCTACAAAATACACTGAAACTCAGCAATGCACAGGTAAGAAAGGAATGCAGGTCCCCTGAGAGGTGATGCACAGAAAAGATGTTTGAGTACACAAGAGACACATATCTCCAGCTCCCCCTTTACTCAGAAACAACAGGGAGTGAGACCTGCAACAACCATTTCCTGGTTGAAAAAAAAATAAAATGGTGGTATCAGCTCTGAATGTTTTTTTCCTTATTAGTTCTTCTTAAAATACAAACACCAACCCTACTTACTTTATACAGCAGTGATCTTGGCAAACAAACAAAAGCCTACCACCCTATCAGTCCAGATACAACTCCTTAATGTTTGTTATCTTAATCAGGGAAGAGGCTCTATTAGTGCTTTGGTCATCCTCCCATATCCACATCCCCTCATAGCCTGACTTCTGTCCTACATATCCACTCCCAGAGAAGCCATGCTGGAGCCACAGGTAATCCATCCTTCTCTGGGAGAAAAATCCTCTTCACATAAGCCCCGAGCGCTATCGCTAGCTGCCAGCCACCTACCCAGCAGCACAGGAATCCTCCTCCGGGACCACGTTTATTGAAGTCAGTGCCCTCTGAAAGGCCAGCCAAGCATAAGGAGCTCAGCACACACCCAGGCACTTCTCCACCATCACTTCTAAACCTCTCTGTACAACTCCGTCTTAAATCTGGCTTGATTTAAAAGAAGGAGTAGCATGTGGCTTGGACTGTGTGACAACAATACAGGATAAATAATTTGTTTTAAAGGAAGTCTGAGGCCTCTCCTGAAAAAAATGAAGTACATATAGAAAAATCTTCACCTTGGGTAAATTCTTTCTGCTACTAAAAGAATTTGCCTGTTCTTTATCTATTCTATTATTCTAGATAACATTTCTATTAACTATTCTGCACAGCATAGCATAAGTTCTTGAAATAAATGACATTTTCACCTTTGAGTGAAGCTTTTCACTCGGAGGTATGTGAAAATGCAAGGTATCAGTACTGCACAGACTTGCTCCTTGGCCGGCCGACGGCAAGGACAGAGTACCACCACATGCACCAGCAGAAGCTGCATCATGGAAAGAGAGGTGGGAGAGAGGGAGACTTCATATTACATGTGAACTTTGTTGGTGGGCCAAATTAGTGCTTTAGTGCTTGTTGTTTTCTAACAGAAAAGTAGCGAAAACTCTAGGAAAATACTGAATATTTTTTTTTTTGACATCTACTCCCAAAACAACTGAAAGCAAAACATCTACATCCTATACAATCTCTCTCAGACCAAATTATTTTTCACCACACTTGGTTGAACAATAAACAGGCTATCAAGGCTGTCCAACAAACTCCCAGAGCAAGAAAAAAAACATCTGAATCCAACTGGAGAGTAGCATGGCTGAAAACACAGGTTCCATGAATGTATTCACGAGAGGAGGCAGCAATAAATCATGTTTAGAAGTTAACCCCAATCATGCTGTGAAATAATGGAAGTTTGTAATGGATTACAGACAGGAGATGGAAAGCAGAAAGCCAGAGGAGGAGAAGGCACATGGGTCTGCACCCCAAGAGCCCCTGAGTTATGTGCTTCAGTGGAGGAAGTGACATGTGTTTATTTCACTTCACTGTTATTTTCACAACCCATTTTACCACATCATTGAAAGACACCACTATAGGGCCTGAACTGTTTTTCAGTTGCAGCACTACGTTTAAAAATAGCTTGACCTTCCACACCTCAGATGGGAATAATGCTTAGAGCTGCCTCCACTACTTCAAGGCACAACTAAGAGAAGGAGTTTCCTTATGAGGTGCAGCATAAAAAAAACAAACCCTGTTAAACAAAAATGCTTAAATACATGTAACAAAAACTGGCTTTTCAAAAACTGATATTTCAAACATTGTGAGATAGATGGTGCAGCTCATACCAGAATTTTGCTGCAGTGGTAGACAGGAAAGAAACAGTCATGGCTAAATTTCCTTAAGCAGAAGCATGTAATAAAGCAGAAACCAGCCTATTTTGTTTTTAATGTCCTGGGCGTGTTTACAACCCCTGAGGAAAAGGTCAGTGCAATATAATACGAAAAACACAACGATAATCCAGTCTTTGCATTCAATTCTGATGGAAAGAAAGATTATAGCTCCGATTCGCTTCAAGTTATTGTCATGATTTTTAATAAAATGACAACAGGGCTGAAAATCTCCAGTAAATTTCCTACTTTTGCTACCAAGAAGCCTTCCACTTTTAGGCAAAGAATGAAATTTTTGCTAACTAGCCTGCTTTTAAATAGAAGACCACGGCTCTTTCTGCCTCAAGGCACAAAGTTACAGAGGCACTGGTTATTCTGACTATGTAAAGGATCAATATGTCTGATATTTCTGAGTTCAGCTAAGAACAAAAGTGTAGACTGTGTCAGGAGAATTTAGAGTTTCAGTTTGTAACGTATTTATTTGGTCTGAGAAGAAAATATGGTTCCCCAAAGTAAATGGGTATAAAAGAATAGGTAAGCTACACAAATGTTGCTGAAGCTCAGCTGGTGTTTGGTTTGCCTTGCCTTTCCTTTCCAATTGCAGGATTGAAAAGCTAGGTAATAGTATTCACTGGATTCCTGAAGAATGGTCCTTGGCTCACCCAGGCCATTCACAGCCTGCATTCGGCAGGTGGTGCGCCTGCCTGTGTTAGGCAGGACAAACATACAAGAAGACTTTATTGCTATTGATAACAAACCCCAGTCTATACCTATTCTTTAGATTTTTTACTTTATTTCCCCTGCTCTTATCTGTCTTGAGGTCTCCTAAAAGGAGGATTTCTTAAGCAGAAACTCCAGCACGGTTGTACATGCCTTATTTTAAGTTTCTAGACCCACACAGATGTTTTTTCCCCCCCCAATTCTCTAAAAGTTTTTCAAACTTCAGAACATGCATTATGATTATTATTTTCCTTTGAAGATGTTAGTACAATTTCAAGTGGACTAATATACAGTAGTGTGTCTATATATAGTATGAATATTTAGAGTATAATATACAGTAGTATAATATAAGTGGACTAAAATACAGTAGCATTTTAAAACTCTATTAGCAATTTAAGGTTCAGTTTCATTTATTACCTATAGAGTGATTTATTTTAAAACAGAGTTATAGCTCTGGTATATAACTCCATCTCATAACAGATTTGGTGAGGAGACATTCAGGTTAGGAGGAAGAGTCATTCATAACTTTTAGAGGGCAAGAAAAGTGGCACTGGAAAACTCATAACTGGCTTTTAAAAAGCATGTGCAGTGGATAAAAACATAAAGCAATGCAAAAATCAAAGACATGAAAGCTGTCATGGCACTGACTTCAAATCACCACTGATATTTATAGAGCATGGACAGAACACATTTTGTAAAAAAAAAAGCTGTACCTCCTATCCTCCAAAAACAAATATTCTGACGATGACTCAAAAATCTGGAATAAAATGTATGTAAAAATCACACTAATCACATAAATATAAACCTATAGCTATTTTGCACCTGCTTAAAAACTTACTGTGTAGCAAACTGCTTATGAGAATTGCTGCCAAAACAAGGGGAGCACCAGTTCTATGAAGTGCCTATGAGCACATTGGACAGTATCATCTATAAGCCTGTCCATAGGCTTTTCTTGGATACCTTTCATGCTTCTGCTTCCAAACATGCTTAGGTGTCTTTAGGAACTGGAACTTCTTTTCCAACATCATTGTAAAGGGGTCTGCAGATTCAGTCCTCCTTCCTCACTGCATATGAAGTCTTAGACAAAAGGACAAGGCCATGCTTTTCTCCGCACGTTTTGGCAGCAAGCCAAGGCAGAGTGAATTCATGAAACCTTGCTGCTGACTTGATATAGGCCAAAATATTTAATTTCTCCCTTATATATATTTCTAATTGCTTGACAACCAACCCCTGTCTATACTTATTATTTAATTTTTTTTTTTACTTTTTCTTCCCTGCTTTTATTATCCGTGTTGATCTCTCTGAATGCCTCATTCGAAAGGGGCAGATAGACACTGCACATAAAAATGTCACTTGAGTGAAGCTGTTTCAGAAAGAATCACTTTCTTCTCTCCACACGAATCAGAATTTTACCCTTGCCATTTTAATCACATATGGTTAGTAAGCACAGAACCAGAATCTGATATCTTCTCACTGCTGTTGTGTTGCCAGTTCCCTTGGGAAAATGAGACAGGAGGGAATATAAGCAACCAATGAAAACCACCTTTCATCACTAGCCAAAACCCACAGTATTGCATTTGTGAACAGTATTGCCTTTGCATCCCATTTTTGTGACCAGGTATGCAGGACTGATGGGTAATGACCCACTTTTAACCCACTTCACTCTGAAGCTGGCACTGTAATGCCACAACCACTCTTCACATATAGTTCACAGCCAGTATCAGAACAGGCATCCTGACCGTTGCACTGAAGTGAAAATCACATATCTATGATGATGCCTTCAAGGCACATTTGGCTGAAAGAGCTAACACACTGTGCTTCAGAAGAAGAGGAAAGGCTACACAGGCAGAATGAATGAGCACTGAAGACAAAAATTGCATTCATATCTAGTCCTACCTATTTGATGGGATTTTTGGAACAATAACATCATAGAAGCAGACAAGCTCTGATTATGTATGAGCATCTGCACGTACACATCTAAAACATTTGCCAGCAAAAGTGCATTTCTCTCAATCCTGAAGCTTAAAAGTGGATTTGACCATCACAATGAAAGGGTGATAACACTGTCTGACCTCTGCCTGACTTGTTGCCCTCCTCCTGGATGCTGACTGGCACTGACTGTTGAGAATAACTAAAAATAACCAGCTTGTCTCATACATTCTAATAAGGGCAAAGGGAGAAAAAGAGGTGGCGCATTTGAGTTTCTTGCTGTTCACCCTCTTGTCATCTTCCTTTTACATCTTTCCCCTTGAGAACAGAGTTTGTTGCAGAAAGCACAATTAGCATAGAAGATGGGAGACAAGAACTTACTAATGATTTTATACCAGTGCCAAGCTGGTGATGAGTTTGTGGTTTTGAGGCAGAAGAGGGAATTGAACAGTAGAACCTGCTCCACAGAGGACCATACTTAAGGGTGGCATCACATTGCCACACAGAGCAGACTTCAGTTTTCTAAGCCATAGGCTAGATGAATCCAAATAAGAAGATGCAAACATACAGAACACAAAAATATGAACCCTAAAGATGCTTGCTTTTCTCATAATTTTCAGGGTTTCATAGATTTTGGTTCTTTGTGGTTTCTCTCTTTTTATTTTTTTTTTATTTTTGCCAAGGAAATTTTTACTAGTTGCTAACTATCCAAAGGTGATTAGATGTGTCACCTTCAGTTTCGCTCTGATTGCACCTCAGAAATCATCAACTTCTGTGGTCAGGTCAGCAGCAATGCTCTGTGCCCTGGTACCTATCCCCAGGAAAAGTTAAATCCCATCTCCCCAAACTACCTAGTAAATCCCAGGAGAAACCCTCACAAATAAAACAACACTGATCAAAGGACAGGAAAAAATACACTGAAAACAAAAGTGGTTTTCAAAGAAATAAGAGCAGATGTGGAAGGTCAAGTACCTTGGCTGGCAATTATTGTCCATGTGATCAGCACACACGAGTTTCTCTCAAGGTCCAAGTACTAATCACAGGACTGATCATTAGTTTTTTTTTTGTTTTATTTGGTGAAACTCATCTCTGAATCAATAACTCCTCAGTGTCATCAGTTCTGCACTGCTTAATCATGAACAATGTCAAAAGTTTAGGAGGGACAGGTTAGGAAAACAGTCAGTGATGTAGGAAAAGAGAAATACGACTGCATGGCTTGTGTACCGATGACTGAAAATACATCAAAATAACTGTTCTGTAACCCAAATAAGTCCTGAAGACATAAAATTTTAAAAAAATCGGCAGGCACAGACTAACACTGAATGACTGGGAAGAACAGCATCAGTTTCTCAGAGAAGCTTTAATATTTTTCAAAAATCAATTGGAATTGATTGGAACAGGAACAAATAACTTATTTTAATTCTTTGTTTAGCATTATTTATAAGTGGAACATGTTACTGAAGCTCAAGCTTTATTTGCTTATACATTTATGCATTGAGGGCTTTCAGCGAAAATTTATCCTTCTCCTTGTTATGTCTTTACTTTATCTGGAAGAGTGCTTAAGCTTTTGGACTCAAGCTTCAGAAAGTCTGGCATCCAGAGTATTCTTCCTTCCTGCTTAATCCCAGGCAAATTAATGAAGTCACAAGGTACAAGCCAACACTGCTCCTGGGCTTCTGCTCCTAAGAGTCCAGATCACATTGCAAGGATTCTTTAAAAATTGGCAGCACAGCTAATCCCAGCACTGCCAAAAAACATCCTACAACACACCACTTGAATAGACAAAAGCCCAAGTTATTCTTAACCAGCAAATTAATACTGAAAAGAGTGAGTCAGCACAAGCAGTTCTTATGAGGGCTTCCTCAAGCCAGCAAATTTACACATTTATTAAAAAGTAGAGACTGCACAAAACAAGCATTTTCTCGGTTCAGAGAGCTGCTAGTCCAATATCCTGCCTCCAGCAGTGGCCACCCACAATTTGGTAACACTGGAGAAACAGGGAAGTCCTATGATGATGTTTTCCCCAGCATTCCCTCCCAGCCCCTCCACCAGGGGCTGAGGAACTTTCTGAGCTGGGTGCTGAGTCTGGATCCTCAGGTATAGGCAGCACTGATGGCCCCATCCTCCATGAAGTCTGTCCCTTTTCTCTTTAAATCCAAGTATACCTCTGGCCTCCACAGCTGCCCTCTCAGCACATCCTCACACAATACCTTGCACAGGATACTACATAAAGGGCTTTGAAATGCTACCTTGGTATAAATAAAGGGTCATTATTTCACAGATCTTATGTAAGAACAAGCACTGTCGACACTGATTTGATGAATTACTGCCTGGAGATTATGGTGCACACTGAACATACATACACCCTCTTCATTTTCTGTTTGAGGCCCTGCAAAGGACCTTTCTGTAAGAAGCAGCTGGGAATTTTGAGAGTTTAATAAAGCACTCCGTACTGTGCTGGTTTTGGCTGGGGTAGAGTTCATTTTCTTCATAGTAGCCAGTATGGGGCTATGATTTGGATTTGTATTGAAAACAGTGTTGATAACAGAGGGATGTCTTCATTACCGCTGATCAGAGCCTACACAGAGTCAAGGCCTTTTCTGCTTCTCCCACCACTCCACTAGTGAGTAGGCTGTGGGTGCCCAAGAAGCTAGGAGAGGACTCAGCTGGGACAACCAACCCCAGCTGACCAAAGGCATATTCCACACCATACAACATCATGCTCAGCATATAAAGCTGGGGGAAGAAAGAGGAAGGGGGGGAAGTTCAGAGTGATGGCGTTTCCCTTCCCAAGTAACTGTTATGTGTGATGGAGTGCTGCTTTCCTGGAGATGGCTGAACACCTGCCAGCTGGTGGGAAGTGGTGGATGAGTTCCTCATTTTGCTTCACCTGAGCACATGGCTTTTGCTTTACCTATTAAACTGCCTTTATCTCAGCCCATGGGTTTTCTCACTTTTACCCTTCCAAGTCTCTCCCTTATCCCACTGGGGAAGGGAGTGAGTGAGTAGCTCTGTGGGGCTTAGTTGCCAGCTGGGATTCTAAGCCAGCTGGGATTAAACCATGAAACGTATTTATGCAACAATCCCTTGGTTATGCTCCATTATCCTGCCTGGCCTTTTTTTGACCTCCCTACTGTCTATTGTTTGACTCTGTTATTCACAGCAGAGCTAAATGCCTGAACCTTGCCAAAGAAAACAGTGTCATGCATGTGTCAGATCACAAGTTTGCATCCGAAGTCATTGTTCCAGGGTCATTAACAGGATACACAACCAAAGCTGCTTTTGGTAGCTTGCAGGTAATATTCCAGAGCGAGAAAAGCAGAACAAGGCACTGAAGATTACCCTGAGATACCAGAGCCACAACAAAATGTATTTATCCCATACTGTTGATGTCCCGATTCTGTTACGGTTGGTGCTTATGAGAAGTATATGCCTAGAAACACCATCATTTTATGAGCAATTATAGCAATTTAGGATTATAAACTATATTTCAGGAAATAAAAGAGCAAATCTTATATGGCCACTTTTGGTTTCATCTGCAGGAGCAAGTGGTTTGTTGGTCAATGTGTGAAACAAGAACCACAAGAAAGTGTTTGGTGATAGCTAAGTAGAAGATGGAATGCCAGATTTATAATTAAACCTTTATCTGTTAATAAGAACACTCAGAAGCAGTCAACACTGGACAGGTTTTGCTGCCTGTACTCTAAGCTCTTTCTTTGACAGACATTATCAGCTACTAGTATATCTGTCCCTTTTACTGCATGAGGAGATTGGTAGGATTACAAGACATCGGTTGCTTTATTTCTCCACCTTAATGGCATAAAGAAGCCATTTTGTTTCTTTTCAGAAGTAAAGCTCTGTGAAGAGGCAAGCAAATGCACAAGGCAGAGAAAAGACATTTAACAGACATCAATATGTAACTCTACAAAATAACAGCCTCACAAAACTGCTGTACAAACTATGTGAAAATTAGTTTAAAAATCCTTGTCAGCAAATATCATTGGTGACCTCCACAGTTTTGTACCTTCCAGACTGCCTCATGCTGCAAAGCCAGGTTTCAAACTTCAGTGTTGTCTGTTGCTATGTTTTCCCATCTCAGCCAGAGGTGACAACCATCACCAAACCCACCTGCACACTCCCTTTATTGCCTGCTAGTAGAAACTCTGCAGTGGATCTCTTTGACAGGGATTGCACCTTGGTCCACATCAGGGTGAAGCAAGTAGATGTAGGTTCTTGTACAAGAAACAGTGAGACAGATATAAACACAGTATGAAATGTGTGTGTATCAGAAAGAAAAAGCAGAACAAGGGTTAAAGGAACTGCCTGCAGTGCCAGTGAAGGGCATCATTTGCAGTCAATCTGATGACGGCACACCAGTGCCCTTCATTTACAAACGTGCACTGCTGATGTTCCAAAGACTGTGTCAAGAGGACAGGAATGCAGAGCAAGGACAGGGTCACTCTCCACTCTGTTCAGCCTAAAGCACTCCGGGTCCTGCAGCTGTCTCCAGTCAGCACAGACAAGTAAGTGCCTTCACAGGATAAGCATTAACACCTGACAGCTTACAGAAACTGTTAACATGTTTTAAAGAGGTCCAGATACGACACAAGTATACATTGGAGTTTGATTTGAAGCAGGTCATCAACATCTAATAGTTTCTCATGTTACAGAATATTATGCTATTATATGATTACCAGAATTAAGGTCAATCTGAAAACTTCCTGAAAGCATAAGGAAACAATAAATTGTTTGCAAACTTTTCATCCCTCAAGACAAAACTCCCCACCCATTAGCACTGTCAGTAAGTAGGAAGAAAAATTTACAAGGGTGGCGAGGCACCAGCAAGCTGGAAAATGTCCCTTCAGCAGGCTTTTCTAAAAACAAGAGAGAAAAGAAAAACACCTTTCAGTGGGCAAAGTAAGAAATTTATATTCTAAGCCTAATTTATAGCTGGTTCTAGACAGTTGAAGGAAACTTCCAGAAGAAATGAGTGTGAGCATAGCAAATTAGACAGACTTAGCTAGTACTACCCTAACTTGTGCTGAGAGAGTTCTCCTGACACAAGGAAGTTTTGCCACCTCTCTATCACATCTCAGCTGCACTCTGTTTCTCAGGCAGCTCTGACCCCACACTCATCTCTGTGGGTTACTCTGGCATCAAGTTCCTACAGCTTCTTTTCAAAAATTAGTGCTTGCATGAAGGTAAGTTAAGATGAAGACACCATCATAACAATGGCCACATTGAATACTTCACCATTTTTCTTTACTCATTCTCTAGAAATGAAGCCATTGCTGCAAGTACCAGCATAATATTAGTAAAAAGATAAATATATTTATAATATAGGCTTCATTTAACCAGTGTAAATGCCAAAAAATCCCAACCCAAACACAACAACACATTCATTTTTTCAGTAGATTGAGTGGGATGTCTGTGATGCAGCCACTGGGAAGCACAGGACAAGACCACGAGGGAGCAGGTGAGACCATGGAAGGAAGCTGCAGGCATTGTCACAGTCAAAACTGTGGTCACTTAAATCACTTCACTGTCTAGGATAATCATCAAAGCACAATCACAGGTTCTCTGTTCCATGCACAAAGAAAATTAGACAACTACGAGGGAAAGCAAACCAGTAAGATTGAAGAACGTTCACTACTCTCTAAGAGAGCTTTGTCACTATGGCCAGACTGCTAAAAAGTGCTTCCCACAGCACACGGTTTGTAACACTGTTCACCACTCAGACTTATCTTTTCCATCTTCAATACAGAGTTGGAGAAAGTTACGTCACTCAATAACCTGGAGCTCCCGCCCCCAAGAGCTCAGTAATCAAACCACTAGCCATGGGAGATCTAAGCCAAGGACCATGCTCTGAGGGATAGAGACAACCTTTTTCAACTCACAGAGGAGAGAGTGGGGTTCTGGTCTCTGCCCAAATTAATATTTAAGTATTTCTTATTAATTATTAATTGAAATAGGGACTAGAACTAGTTCCTGATTCCCAGGTGAGTGGCTTAGCCTTTAGGCTACAGTCATTCCTATGAGCTTGCTCACTCTCGCTCTCCCTGACCCACAAAATCCTATCTACCAACAAAGTGGAACAACTTCATCTGAAGGAATGAAGAGCCTGCCAACTGACTGCTAGGACACTTTCTTCAGAGGGAGAAGTAAATTCATAATCCCTCAGGCATAGAAGAATTTGGAGCCCAAAATCTTGCCACAATCACAGAACCAGAGAGTGGAAGAACATCTCTAGGTGAGGAGGTCAGCTAGGGAAACATCTCCTTGGAGGATCACAGTAGCACCTACAGCAGTGCTCAGTATCCGGCAACCATGTAGTAATAGACCTTCATCCAAGCATCTGGAAACAGACCTTTATGTGAGCAAAAAATTTAACAGATGGAAACTCAGGCACCTAATGACTGCAGGAGCCTTCAGGAGCAGATTAATTGCTCAGTTTTGGACCTAACTACATCCTACACTAAATAGGAATACTATGTACCCAAATCCTGTTACACTCAAACCCTAGAGCAACAAAACAAGAACCTGAAACCGCTGTGGGTATTAACTAGATGTGTTCACATTTGAAGTTTTTATGCTTTACTCTGAATTGTCAAAAATTAGAAAAAGCCTAACTCTTCAAATGGAGAAATTATAATTTTTAAATAGAAAATAGCCAATTAAGAATTTTTGGAAGGTATATTTAGTAGAGAAATACTAATTCTTAATACTTTTTTTTTAATAAAAGTAAGCTTCAACATAATGTCTGTGTTTTTTTTTTTCAATTTCTCATGTACTTTCAGAGTGCAGATGTGGCTGCTTAGCATAAGGTTAAAGTTCTGAAATAGCCATAGCTAGCAATAAAACTTTGTATAATTATTCACCCAGGACAAGTGCCCACGCTTTGTATCATACATAGAGAGAGCTGACCTATCACTAGGAGCCTCTTCAGACACAAAAGCCTACAAAACTCAAACTGTACCAACATCTTTCATCTCCACTTTCTACATTTTCACCTGCTTCTCTTCTTTGCATGCTCTTGCCCCTCCAGTTGCCACCTGTTTTGAGTCAGATACCCAGCTCCAAGGCATTCAGCCTCCTCACAAAGGAGGACTATGAGATCTTCACAAAGAACTTTCCACTCCAACTCCAGAGCTGGGTCATTTGTGCTTGCACAACTACCTCTGTAAGTTATCAACTTCTCAAGGTTGTGATTTCATCATCTTTATCCATCTGTAAAGTTCTTACAGTTACCACAAGGAAAGATTTTTCAGTGGCACAAATGGAAGAACCAGTAACTCACCTCTGGACTATAAGTAAAGAGTGTTTTTTAAAGTAGCAAAAAACAAACACCGCAGAATTAGAAAATTATGAAAGACTGTATTTTTTTAAATGTTTTTAAAATACTGTTTTTTAACATTTATAATAAAGACAGGCAATTCATACACAGTTAGAAAAGGTTAAATGAGCTAATAACCACACTGATCTGTCCAACACAGAGAGGCCATCTACCCTAAACTGTGTGATGCATAACATACCAATTTTGTAAATCTAGTCTCTGACTGCTAAAAATGATCTCTTTGTCCTCAGTTTGAAAATCAGTATATTTTTTGGGCTCAGATTACAGCAGTCTTAAGAATCTCCAAATAATTTCCTATATTCCCTGTCTGAGATCTTGGTGGGAGAAAAGAATGAAAAGGGCTACCTGCTTTCCAAAATGTATGTTTTATTTAGTTAGGCGATAATTAATAATATTCCTATCCAAAGATCTAGGAATTTTTATTACATCAAAACTAACGCTGTTGGCAGTTTCCTCTTTTGAACATTTTAACATGAATCTAGAAAGCCATCTGTGTACAGAGAATACTGGTTCATCCTTCACCATCAGGGTTAAACAAATGCTCACGTTCTTCAAAAATATATCTTCTCCTAGTGACTAGCATTGAAATCAGTTTATTTGCTTTCCCAGACTGAGATGCATTATCTCCAGAGCCCTGAGCTTGATACACCCCCTTTTATAGCAAGCAGGATCGAGGTCAAGATGCCCTGCAGACATCAGCTGTGACTATATGACAGATAGTTGCAAAAAAGGCATGAATTTTTAAGCTCTGAGGCTGTGGAATTCCCAAGATCCCTAAGAGCAATCAGCATTCATGTGAGTATATGCTGATGGTTCACAAAATGCTCACACACATTCATACGACTATGGATTTCTGTGCAAATTCAGAAAGCAGAATGTATTTGGAAGAGAACTCCCACATCAGACTAGAAAATGGAGAAGCACTGACTATGTTATTTAGTGTATTGGTATCAATAACAGGGTGTCACTTTTTCAATATCTATCAGTCTTTAGCATCATAAGGGATTGAGAGCATGGATAAAGTACCAAAAATTTCTGCCATCTATACAAAAATGGTACTTCAAGAACCACACAGTAGTCTTTCAAACCTTTCATACTAAGTCTAAAGGTGAAAGGAATTAACATTTTTTGTTTAGTTTGTAAGATGTCTTAGTAAGGTTTAAAAAAAAACTATAAAGCATATTCTTTTCGGGGAGAGGGAGTGGGCAGGGAGGGGAAGAGACAGGATACAGTCAGGTGACTTACATCCAGAATCTTAACTTTACCTCACTCAGAACAGTCCCTCAAAGACCATCCTTTTTTCATCCACTATTTTTCCCTCTAATTATATTTTCAAATATACTAGTTAAAGAGACAAATTACTTTCTCACATTAGCAATCTGCCTGTGGCAGCTTCTAGTGATTGTCTACCTCAAAATGTACTAGACATTTCATTTTTTTTTCTCCCCACCTTAGCAATTGTCACAATTTGGAGTAAGCTAAGTCTGCCCTTTCTTGTTAGCAGTACCCAGAACCAAGCAGATTACAGCAGAAGGGCATTGCATTTCTGCAGGTACTTGGACATCACAGCCTTAGGATTTATGTGTTTGGACCAAGGTATACTGATATGTGTACAAGAATGAGACTTTTTTGAGCACAAGGTGAAATACCAGTGTAATTCAGTGTGACAAGATCCCTAAGAACCCGAGGTAGGTGTCAACCACCTTCTATCTCTTATTGTGTTCAAGTAATTAATCATAATAGCATGTGGTGTAAGCTTGGTAATGAACTGACTGCACTAACGTTCACTGATGTTTAAATACATTGATTGTAGTCCCACAAAATTAAAGTTCAACATAGTCAAGAACTTTATACTCAGGGTCCAACATCATGTTAATAATAACAATCAGTTTATCAGCCTTATTTTTATTCAAGTAAATTCTTCTCTTGCACTTTAATTAACAAATAGGGCTTGTTTCAGTTTAGCATTAGAACAGGAAATAATTGCAGCTGGTCTTACACTAGGGGTTACTATTGTCTCCAAAGAAATGAGGACAATCAATATTCTAGGGGGACAGGTACTGAAACTGCCTCACAAATAACCTACAGATCAATAATCATGACAGAAAATGGAAGGGAGATTTGCATTTGAAGGAATCCCAAAGAGACACCAGAGGAAGGAATTGAGAACAAAGACTAAATGTGTTTTCTCTAACTTGGTCATTCACTTGTGACTGAACAGGTCATCCGGACCTATGAGCTTCAACCAGATGGTTAGGTAGGTGTGTCAGCAGCTGGTTCACTGCTACCAAGAAGATTTTAGGAAATTATCTTAGGGTGAGTAGATATAAACTTGATTTTATTTTATTTTTCTGTTACATATTTAAATTGGCACTTGTGAATAAAAAGCATATATTTAATTCTTACTGAAACTGGATTTGTATTATGGGCAACCATTAAACACAGACTTTCAATGGGAGTAAACAACCCAGTCACAGTAGACCTTGTCCCATGGGTTTCTGTAGGTTAAAAGGATGCCATTGCACTCAGCTACAGAAAACACAATGATTTTTGTTAATTTTTTTAATTTAATCCACAGCAGACTGACGTGCAATTCTCAGACACTCAGACTGCATAAACAGCCCACATCCAGGGAAGGAAACTAGAGAGCAATGAATAGGATCAGCAGTGTTGCACAGGGGCTCATAGGAGAAAGACAAGATGAAGAGACAAATTTTTTTGGTAAATGTCAATTCCTTAAGGGCATAAAAGACACATCCAAAATGAACATGTGGACACAAATCTATGAGGAACACAGGATAGCTAATGACAGCTTTATAGTCAGTATTCCTTATCCTCCATTTTACCCTAATTAATGCTGGGCGGAGCGGTGGAATGCACATATCTTAGTGAGCCTAAGTTGTGTATGTGTAAGAGTCTAAGAAAGTGAGCAAGAGCCAATTTGCCAGCAAAGACAAAAGAAACTGAGTCAACTTCCTCTTGTGTATGGTCTTGCATTGAGCTTTGCTACATAAATTGTGCAAACTATCCATCAATACAGAAAGAATAAAAAATAAAATAAAATTATACCAGACTTCCACTAACTGGGATACATAAACAACAGTAAGAAAACCTATCTAAACTTCCAGATTTCAAGGAAAAAGAGACAAGTTAATAAGTATTACTAAATTCTCCACTGAAATTGATCAATGACCATGGTGTTCCATATGGTCAAACTACATTTGGCTTCCTTACTGATACCTGTTTTCTAAATATGAACATGCACTTTAATTTTGCTCTACAGTAAAAGAAAACCAGTGAAAGCTTTGTCTAATTCTAGCCAGTCAAGAGTACCTGAGAAACGATGTGCGTGTTGAGAGAGAGGAGTTACATTAATATCAGAAGTGTGGAGAAAATGTATTTATGTAAAATACACTTACACGTAGGCCCTAGAAAAATTCCTTTCTTAATTATAACCCTCTCAGGCCAGGTGGTTTCTGGGATGATCACACAGTGGTAGGTGGACATTTTTACTTGTAATATTTTCATGACTCAGAGCCATGCAATCTATGAAATTAAGGCCTTTGCTCCCTGCACAACCCCACTTACTTCTTTCAAGTCTTGGACAATAGCTGTGAGTCTCTCATTCTCTGCCTGAACGTTGGTGACCACCGCCCTGCTCTGCTTCAACTCGTTCTGCATCTCCAAAATCTTCCCAAGGTAATAAGCTTCTTTTGATGCAGACTCCTGGAGGAGAGTCTCTTCACGAGTTTCACCATCTTCAGCCACTTTGCGGTGAATCGAGAAGGACTGTCCAAATGCCTGCAAGAGAAAGACAGTGCACAGCATAAAACTCCTGAAGCCCTAGAAAAATTATCAACAATCATGAGC
>NW_008614474.1:85110-85801 GCF_000691845.1 Merops nubicus | reverse complement strand
CCAGCAGAAATGAAAGAGAACCGTGAGTCCCAAACTCTGACCTAATAAATACTGCCTTACCCACTTCCTAGCAGCCGAGGGCCACCCTTTCATTTAGCTGAAATGAAGCATCTTGAAGCTGTTCTCATTTGCAGTATGGATTTATGGCATCTGTCCAGGCGACCTCCGCTGAGATCAAGATGGTGCTCTGCTAACTAGCCATTAATTAGTGCCAGTGTTTAACTCTCCTGCATGAGGCCAGCTGATAATTTGTCAATTCCTTTCTTCTCTAATTCCGCAAAATAAATGTGGTTTGTTTTGCTCCGAGGAGTGGAAACTGCTGACAAATCTTTCTAAATTGCTTTCCATTTTCAGCATTATTTTATTACAGACATTGACTTCACGGTACAGGAAAAAGCTCCCATAACAGAAAAGAAAGTTAAACAAACTGAGTATCAAGCAGTGGCCACCTATACTGCTGTTAAGGCAAACACAGAGTTTGACAGCCCTTTCATTTCATTTGTACTCAGTGTTTTCTGCTTCTGCTGAAGATAAACTATTTCAGCATTCAAAAAGTTTCTAAATAATTATAGGTAATTTTCTGTGTTTCTCTTCCTTCTGTTACTGGCTTAGAGTGATCAGTTTAATAAGGCAGGATTTCTCAGGGACCATTTGCGATATTAGTTTGGACAGCTCTGAACCAACCTGGAGG
>NW_008614474.1:54197-85079 GCF_000691845.1 Merops nubicus | reverse complement strand
AACAAACGGGGAGAAAAGAAAAAAAAAAGCCACAATAGTGGTGGAGATATTTAGCTATGAAATACAGAAGGGAAAAACCTGCAATATAATAAAGTTTAAAATAATGTAATAACATAAAATAATATATAAATTAAAATAAAACAAATAGTGATAGAGTAATATATTAAAGTAAAATAGAAGCAAAACCTGGTTTGTTTGTATTACCCTTAAAATTGGTTGAAAATGATATGGCCTAATTCTGGAAAATACCAAAAGAAGGACTCTAACATTATGACTATCTAGTCTAACATAGGCAGTAGCCCTGTCATATATCTTAATTCAAAGAGACTGTGTTTGAAAAACCATGTTTTAATTTTTTTTTTTCCCCCAATATAGGAGAAAGATATAAGCCATGATAATATATGTTCCTTCTGTGGAAAATTCAGCCCGACAGCCTAATTTCTCCCCAGTTCTGAAACCACAAAGAAGAGTATGCATTTGTACCCACTGTAAGCAACATCTTCCTTTACCATCCCATCAAGAATTACTTGCCAAATGAAATCCATTGTTTTACTGCCACTATTTATAGCCTTTCAGAACATGTTCTAACTTTTACTGGCCCTAGAACTGAAGAAGCCCCTTGGAAACTTCAAAGAAAAACCCTGTTCAAAAACTTTTCAGCTTTTGAGTCAACTTCACTAAGAGAATCCTGTGAACTCAGCATTAAAGGATTCTAAAAATATTCAATAATGTATTAACCCATCTGTCTTCTCAAAAGACTGCAAGTTACTGAAAGAGCAAGCATCAGCAACTTGCCAAATAGGATTTTCCAAATAACAAGAAATTCAATTTAATAAAACTGTTAAGCACTGGTTCAGTCACTATATCTGTGAAACTAAGACGACTGCTTCAGGGACACTGCTAACAAACTAGATCTTGCTCTACGCACCTATATTAAATGGCTCATTCTTCCTAATTTAGACTGAGCAAAAAGCACCAGTCTAACAAAGACCCTACAAGACAAATGTAAAGGCCACATATCCAGGGGAAAAATCAAAACAGAACTGCAGGTAGGACTGACAGGGCTTGGAGAAGCTCATGAAGAAATGAAGCTGGAGCCCTCTCTCACAGAGAACTATGGGTAAATACCAGTACCCAGTGATGATGGCCTTTCAAGTGCACACTATAATTTCCTTAAATAAACTTTGAAGGTGCGTTTCAGCATGTGTGATGTTTGAGAAGGGTCATGGATACAGGTTCTGGGGAGGGTGCATAGCATAAAAGAAAATTCTGTACTTAAAATTTTCTTGTACCCATGACCACAAAAACTGTCAGAGAAAATAGTTTAAACTTTTTTTCTTATGAAATCAAATTTGACCATTACTGTACATTATGCTATTCAATTTCTTTCTTAAACTGCTATCAATAAATTAAAAATCAAGGGAAGGAAAGAAAGGAAGCATAGTTCTCTTTCCATATCAATGTAAATTATACAGATCCATGCAACAAGGAGAGGAATGTGATATGTCTTTTAATTAAAAAAAGCAAAAAGTCTTACTTCTGTATTTCATGATCTCTGTAGAAGCGATGCAAGGTAACTAACATAGAATAAAAAGAATTTACAAAGCTAAACATTTGTGTAAAATAATAGGGGACTGAAAGATCGATTGTTTTGCTGACCATTATGAAGTGTTTGAAGAAAAGCAGATGCTTCTTTGATCTGCCAGCTAAGACACCTCCAGGAAAGAAAGAAATGCAGGCTAACAACCCTTATCTGTGAGGACAGTCATAAAAGTCAGAATTAATGAGCACAAGATGAAATCCGTCCTGCACTTATCAGTAGAAAAATAAAGAGACAGATCCTCACTCAAGGACAAAATAAACCTAATTTAAGGACAAAAGAACTAATTTAATCCTGCAAGCCTGCCAAAATTCAGAATTCGAGGGAAAGGTGAAAAGTACACTGTGATGAAGATGTGTCTTACTTCATCTTTGTGACCACCATGCGACCACCAGAGAGCACTGCGCAAGCGCAGAGGGACTGATCAGCTAATTATAGTAGGGAGCGAGGGTAGGCAGGGTTAGGTGATGAAGATGTATAGGTGCATTAGGTGATCTCGTGCATATGTAACACTTTAGAGCATCAACAGAAGGATAAATGTCTTTGTGGAGATATCCCGCATGTGCCCAGTGCTGATTAAATACATACCTACTTTACAACTTTTGTGACTTGTGGGGTTTTTCCACGTATCAGAAGAGTAAAAAGTTTACATTTTCTAGACATAGCCACTTAAGGCCTTCCATGAGACTGATCACTTTTGAATTCAGCAATATACTGATATTTTTCAGCTGACAGCCAGCTATTTGGTCTCTTACGATCTTATGTTTTAGTAATTTGCTTAATATGTTTACTTGATTATAAAACATTATAACTATGCTATGATATAAATATGTCAATTAACTGTGCTCACTTATGTCATTGAAGCCATCCCTATAGTGGGAAAAGTTAGTCACCCGGAAAATTTCTCAGGTCAACTCCCTTTATAACAGGCTCAACGGTTGTCTTCCAACAACTAGCGTTTTCTAGGCCAGGATGTGACAACTCACCTCACACCATTGCCTCGCACAAACGCCACGCTGAGCCACCAGCATAAATGGGCTGGGAGAGCTGGAACACTCCACTGCAGCCTTCACAATTACCTCCTGAACATGCTGGGCAGTAAAGAGTCAAAAGGTCTCCAAGAGAGCTGGGAAATCTGCATTAGTGAAAGCCAGCAATGGATGAGATATGAACTGAAGGAGCATTTGGCACAAACAGCGGCATGCATAAGTGAGAACTGGATGTAACTGGCATTGGCACCAGGTATGGAAGGAAGAAGCAGCAGCTGAAGCTCATTTCTCTCAAGATTTTGCTTGAAAGGATGCTTAACTAAGTTAAGAGATATGTTTTTTCTAAGCTGGTCATAAAAGCTGAGTAACGAGATGCCATTAAATGCTGCATATATATTTTGAAATCAGCATTTGTTTGAGTTGCATGATAAAGGATGGAAGTAGCAGGCACAGACAGTGAGAGGTCAGTCTGATCATGGAGATCTGATCACTTTTTAGGGAAAAGTTCATTTGCCTTTGAACTCTAAATAACACCAGAAGGAAATCCCAGTGTCAGAAGCAAGCTAGCATGAAAGAAATAATGCAGTGCAAAAGAGCAATAGAAAAATATGACTTTTCCAAACAGCTTATGTAAGAATATTTATGACAAATGTAAATAACAATAGAAAGCTAATGTGCAGCAAGTTACATAAAATGATGGCTAGAAAAGGAAAATTATATTTAGCACTTGGGGAAGAAAAAGAAAGGAAAAAAGAGAAGCTAGATGTTTTATTTCAGTGTAGAAAGCAGGACATATGCAAGAGATCAGCTAAAAACACAAGTAGGTAATGAAGGATGCTATCTCTGAGTTTCAGTTTTATTTTTACTAGCCACCTCCTGGGGCAGGAATTCCAAAGCGTTTGCATAGAAATTCACTCTCCTAGTCTGTGACGATTAATAAGCAATAAAACATGACCTGACTGCTATCAGGTTGAGCAGACAGCCTACCTTCACAGCTTTGACACTTAATGTAGTTTTTCCGATGCATAATGCAACAGCGCTGAACTTGTTCAAATGATTACCTATTCCAGCTGCCAACTTGCTGCAAAGCAGAATCTATTATGTATCAGTTACCTCCACATTCCTAACACAAAAGCAGGGAAAAGTTTAGGGTTATCCAAGAGGGTAACATATTTCCTAGGCAAATGTCAGTTTGGCACCACAGATGGAAATCTTTGTTACAGATGCCTAACCAGGATGTCAGGGACAGGAACAGCCTGAATCCCACTTATTAATTAATATTCCCTTAGTCACTTGTGACTCTGTCTCTCAACTCTTTCAGATAAGGGATTTTTTTTTTAAAGCTTACTATATATTTTTTCGTTTTCTTTCTTCACAGTTCATTAACTAAAGCTCAGGGTTCACTGGCAATTTTCTGCTAAATGGCATACATGGAGTGTGAGGAAATCCCCCCTTGGCATGGCTGGGCAGGGGAGTGAGTGGCTAAGCAGGCTCTACCCCTTCCCTCTAAACCAGCTGGTACAAAACTGCCCCCTCTGTAAGATATGATGTGACTCCATTTAGACACATTATATCCTTAACATACTTCCAGTATTTTACACCCTGCCCACTTGAACACTGCTGAAACCAACCTGTCTGTAGCAGTTTCTTTGCTAGTAAACCCATGCCAGCAGTCAGACTAATGGGGAATCTCTCTCCACGGGCTTTCTTACAGGTGCCTGCTCAGTGCTCAGCTCTGATCACTTGGATGTTTGTCATCCCCTGCTCCCTCATGCATTGAGTACACAGACTGTCCAGGGTCTTGGACAAGGACTGTGATTAATCTTGAAAAACACAGGGAGTAGCACTGAGTCTAAACCCGACTTGTGTTTCTTGGCAGCACTGCTGTGCAATGGCAAACAAAAATGCCCTTGTAGAAGTGACTGATGGGCTCCAGACATATCATATCTGTTTTCTTAAAAACTGAGAAAGTTTCATGCCTCTAAAATTTATTCATAATTTAGACTAAATCTTTATGTCATTGACATAACCTCCTGATGTACATTTAAGATGGCTGAGAGAGGTCAAGAGGTTTCCTTTTGGAATCCAGTACTGAACTGATTAAAGTCTTCAAACACAAGTAGTAGACATATTGCAGTCAAAACACAGACAGATGCATGCTTAATGATGACAGAAGCAAAAAATTAATAGGTGTTATGTGCATAGTGCATGTGAGATGGACAGACCATGCAGGGAAGCAGATTGAAAGCTCAAAACCAGATTGAGAGCACAGCCTGAATCAGCATGGGCGTATAGGCAAGAAAACTAGATCAACTTTTGGGCTGACAGTCTAGCTGAAAACAGCTTATTGTCTTACAGCTACAGAAGTGTCCCATTTATCTGGTTCCTTCTGTGTTCAAGAAAGCAGGACACTGAAATCTCCTACAGAGAGGCAGAAGACAGAAAGAAACTCAATCCCATCACCAATTCCTCCTTCATATCAGAACAGCATCAAGATTCCTAGACTTAAGTAGTTACCCAGTGAAAAGGAATCCAAGATAATTGATCAAAATTCAGTTGTACCCAAGCAACTGTCTAAGCATTGGTCACTTCATAATTCCCAGATTTGAGATGATCAGTTTTATGCTCTATGCCACACAACATGAAAAGGATTTTTTTTGGTGTGTTTGTTTAGATTTTTTTTTTTTTAATGTCACATGCCTTACATTTCACATGCCCCATCTTGGAGTAAAAAAAAAGTCTGAAGCAAGCTGACAAACTGTGGTTCCCTTATTTGTTATTATGAGATTAGTCTGCCTTCTGAAAAATATGAAAGTTAACCTTTAAAGGACAGTTGTTATCAATATATGTTTTGCTACACACACTTGATATGACCTTAAGAAAATTGGTTCTCAACTTCCAATTTGAAAAATTTAAGAGGACAGTATCTGCTACACAGTGAAAACGACTGTTATGGTACACTTATTCACGATCTGACATACAAAATACTATAGTTACAAGCAAAGTATAGGTAACTGTGATAAATCCATAAATGTTACTAAAGAAGCCATTTTATTACCTCCTAAAGGTAAAAAGCATTTACCTTTACTTCAAAATACCACCTTACTTAATCAACTCAATTAAATAATAATGCAAATACTGGTTCAATATTAAGGTCACGTAAGTTAATATCTTCATGAGAGATTTAATTTGCAAAACCAACTTTCAAACCAATGAGCTGGAGGTTTTGTCTACGCCAGAAATACTGAGGAGATCAGGTACACAGAAAATATAATACTGAGACTGTTTACAGATGCAGAGCAGTAGGACAAATGTCAATAATTCAGTCTTTTCCCCAAGGAAGTTTTGGATAAAAGTGTGCATAATATGGATGTCTTCTGTTTGTTTTCAGTAGAGCCCTACAGTGTCTACAGGCCTGCTGAAATTCATGTATCAGATGCTAATCAACAGTCTTCTGAATGCACTGAGGAATATGAGCATTTACATTCAACTCAGCTACAGACACAGCCGTGATTCTGTGGTCCCTGTACATACTGTGCTGATTTCAATCAATATGCCACCGTGTGAGGCCTTAGGCAACCATGCCCTGTTTTTATAAATAAGGAATAGAAATATTCCTAAATGTGATGGTTAGAAAATATTTATAGACAAGAAGAAGAAAACACTACCATGAAAATGAATATTCAATACTAACCTCCATTGCTCATCAACAATTCAGTGAAAGGGGGACTGAATAAGAATGTCCATTTAATTGCCATTAGCAAACAGCACTCTAGGTGAGGATTCCCCCGTACTGAGCATTCCCCCCAGGCACAGAAAAGACAAGGAAGGGGAATCCTGTAACAAAGAGCACCACTTATCTACAACACAACTAATTAGGTTCATGCTGGTAATTTTAAAGCATCTCTTTTAAAAATGAATATAGCAAATAATTCAATTATTTTGATAAAGAAACTAATTCACACATTATTAATGAAACATAAGGTGGCTTAAAAATTTGCACCAATGTCTATGTTGGTGTTTATAGGAGTTTGTACTATTACCAGGCCCACCTCCACCTACTACAAAATTCCAGTTAAAAACAACTGAAGCGTCACCGGAACAAACATGTAAGACTGTCAAAGATATTCTTTTTAACAAAATGTGTCTGAAGTCTGAGATGGAACATGCCTTCCGTGGAGGCTTTTTTACCTTTACAGTGATGAATAGAAAGGAATGTGTCTCTACAATAGGGGATGTTTCAATAGGAATGTTTGTGTTTACAATTACAGGTGCCCCAAAGCGATATGGAGGTCACTTTGCATATAAGAGGGCAACAGTGATTCAGAGGCCTGGCAGAAAGAGACAAATAAGAGGTAAGAAGAACCTGAGCACTTAAATGAAACTGAACAAAACCAGCTACATACCTCAAGAAGTTTGGACAGCCTACATTTTTGAATTTTAGGAACCAGTACCATGCTTAATAGACTTATGCATATTAACTTCTCCTCCCAGGGGAGTTATAAAAGGAAGTTAATGAGACATACAAAGCATGATGTGAAGAAGGGTACATATTAAGGGAAGTATGTAGCAGGCAGATTGGAAGTCTGTACTCTCCTCGTTCCTCAGCCAATGGGGAAAGGAGAAGGGACATATGCAGGCAGGAAATTAGGATAAAAAAGGGGGCTGCATCTCCCAGCAAGGATATACCCGTGGACTTTCCCTTTATTCGAATAAAGTATATCTTTTACCGGACTCCTCTGTCTCCTTTGTGAACATCAACTCCTGACAATACAGTAAAAAGCAAAATCTTGTGTTTAACTAGAACTTGATTTCCTTTTCTGATTGCCTTTTTTTTTTCTGTTTTTCTAACTATGAAATAGCAAAAATAATTGTGATTCCTTCTTCTGCACTTCCTTGAATAAAGCTGCGAAAAAAGTGTGCCAAAATCCAATTCTCTAGGAGCTGTCAGCATGACCGTGCTGTCCCAAAAGCGGGATCGCTTACCTGGTGAGCAATACACCAACATACACACAGCGCAGAGCACGCCACTAAAGAGCCACAAAGTATTTAGCATGTTGCATGATTCGTAAAAGCCACCTAAATTTACACTCATTGGTCAGCAATTACCATCCCATCAACTACCCTATTGAATTGGGTAGGTGGTTGTCATCTCCCCCTGCCACCTTCACCTTTCTTCCAATTACTGCAGATTTTTCCTGACATGCTTTGTTGGCAATTGCCCAGCTCTCGGTGCCTTTTGGGCTGGATGCTCCCCTTTTATCATTCTCTTCTAGCTTCTCTTCAAAGGCCTAGTTGCTAGTTTTTCACAGTTCACCGATCAATCAAATACTTCCTTATCTCTTACCTCCTTCCTCTGCCACATCAGATCATGTTCCACAAGGCCATGGCAACTCTCTTACTTCATTGTTTCGCTAATTGGAAAATTTAATTGCCTGCTGTATATCACCAGGACATGCTAGTTATTTCACGTTATCTCTCCCTATGTAAAGTCGCATTCTGTAGTGAAGATATGTTTATAGGGCATTGCAGGAGTGGTCTAAGCAAATTCACGTTGTTAGTGAACAACAGAAACAACTCCTGAAGTATACTGACTGCATTCTACATTGCTGCTACTACTTTTACTATAGTTTTCTGCTGGAGAGAAATTTCAAGGGTAGTATTGTATAAGGAAAGATTATTTCCAGGTGCAAAGGAACGACAAAGGGGAGGAAGAAAGGACTCATCACAATTGAGGACTATCCCTGAGCAACATACAAAGAACTGTAGGCTACATGCATGCCCAGAATGCCTATTCTAGAAAAGAAAGGGGGAAATATGGAATAAGGACCCAACCACGTCCCAGATACAGATGAGCACCAACCAGTGAAGCTGGATGGAGCAAGGAAAGAGAAAGTTGCTTCTTAGATGAAGCAATGCAGAAATCCTGTATCACTGTCTGCTGCAGATATAATGAGTATGCCTCAACACAGATGCAAAAAAAACCTGAGTGGAAATTAGAACTCTTTACACACCTGTAGATTACCTGCTTACTGAATTCCCTGAAATATTTAAACTTTAAGAGGAATTATGAGGTTTGGTCTCAAATTTAGAAGGTGTGTTGTGTTCATGTCTGGTGGGGTTTTTATAGCAGAGGAGGGGGATTATAGGTGTGGCTTCTGTACGAAGCTTTGAGAAGCTCCCCTACCTCTCAGCCAGACCCACCACTTACCAAGGCTGAGACAAGCAGCAACAATGGTAACATATTTAGCATCTCTGTGGTAACATTTAACAGGTGAAAAACATGCTGGGTGAGTTCCTTTGTTTTGGAGTGGAGTGGGGCTTGAGAGAGACAACTATGCAGACACTGAGGTCAGTAGGAGACACCAGAACAGAGCAAGGGTAGGGAGAGAACTGGGAGCAGAGCTAGGCCCCAGAAGAGGGGAGGGGTAGGGGGAAGGTGTTTTTAAGACCTGGTTGTATTTCTCACTATCCTGCTCTGATTCATTTGGTAAAAAGGTGGCGGGTTTGTTGTTTGAATTAAATTTGTTTCCCCAAGACGAGTCCGTCTATTGCCCCTGACAGTAACTGGTGAGTGAACCCTCCCTGTCCCCTGTGTCAACCCTGGCGGCTTTTGTTGTATTTCTTCCTCCCCATCCCACCCGATGGAGGTAGGAGTGAGCAGATGGCCATGTGGTGCTTTGTTACCAGCTGGATGGGCTTCAGCCACACCAGAGACTGCAATCTTCTGCTGTAAAACACTTACCTGTGTTTACATACACCCTCAAAGCAACAGAACAATTATTTTATTTAGGTCCTCTTCTTTCAATGTTTTGTATTATTTTATTTCAATTAAGAATAGCAGGAATCTAAAACTGTGCAATTCTAAGCATACAGTAAGTGAGAGTAATTTTGCCAACCAGCAAAATAAAGGATTTTCTTCTCTAAGAACTGGAAATTACTCTGCTTTAATAAGAAAACAAGTAATGCAGGGACAATCTTGGCTTCAAAGCATTGTAAAACCGTCACCCTCAGGAAGAAGTCATTATGGGCAAAATGCTTCTCTTTGTCATACAAACAAAATAAATTGGAAGCTAAAATGGGCATTTCTGCTCTCCACATTTTCACAGAGAAGAGAAAAAACCCATTGAGGTATTTTTTGGACTCACAGGAAAGTCTCAGATAATCAAAGCAACAGTATCTTATCCTTGAAATGACATTTAGAGACAAGTATAAAGACTTGCTCTACCCTTCATGTTTCTCAGACTTTCTCAAAATATTCCCTTTCGGCTTGTCTATCTGAGTCACCAGCTGCCCGGGGACCCCAAACGCAGGGGAAGAAGAGAAGTGACTACAATCAGCATGTGCAGATGTAAACACTAACTTCCCAATCCCCAGAAATGCTATTTTATCCAACAATTTACAATCCTCTTTGATCCTTTTCATGAACCTCTGAAAGAGACTGGTTTCCATAGTATTTGTAAACAAAATGGGAGAAGAGATGGGGGTTACTTTTGATAGAATTGAGAGGAAAGGAATGTGTCATCACAGTGGGGAGTGGTGGGGGAGCAGTTTGTGGAGTGGAGAGGTGCAATCACCGGGGCTCCAGCTGATAGGCTGGTCACTTTACATACAAAACGAACCAAACAAGAAGAACCTGAGGACTTGAATGAAATTAAACAAAGCCAGATACATACCCCAAGAAGTCTGGATAGCCTAAACCTCTGAACTTTATGAACTAGTATACATGCTTACTGAACTTAGACATAGTAACTTCTCCCCCCAGAGGAGGCATAAAATGAAGTTAAGGAGACATAGGATGTATGATGAAAAGGGGGGTACATGTCCAGGGGAACATGTAGTAGGCAGACAGGGCAGCCTGTACACTTTGAGTACCTCAGCCAGTGGGGGAAGAAGGAGGGAAATTTGTGGCTGGGAAATTAGGATAAAAAGGAGGCTGCGTCCCCCAGCAAAACTGAGAGACCCCACCGGGATATGCCCATGGGATCTCCCTTTATTTGAAGAAAGTAATTTTTTTACAGGACTCTTCTGTCTCCTTTGTGAACAACAACTTCTGACAACGGCATTTTTCATACACTTTTCTCCCAAAAAGAAGCATCTCTTGACGCCTTTCTTCCCTCCCCAAAAGGCTGAGTAACAGCTCCATTTGGACAATAATGAACTATCTGTGACTAGTTCTTTATGATCCTGATTGTAGTATGACCCAAGCACAGACCTGCAGAGCTAACTGCATGCAGATGGGCTTCTCAGGAGAACCACTCCCAGCATGGTTCACACTCTGGAGCCAACCCATGGCATGTGACTTATGGATGTAGGAGCCAAAGCTGACTATAAAGAGTTGCAGAAGGCTTTTGCAGCCCTGGGTGATCAAACAGTAAATTAAAAGCATGTTACTAAATGCAATGAATGCATGGGGGTAGAAGCAGCATATCTAAATCTACAGGCACAGCAGCAGGCCCTATTTAAGGCTTATTGTAAACCTGTGAAACGAGCAGCCCAGGAAGAGAAGCAGTCAGGAAGGTGAACTGATTTTCACTGCTGGGGATCCCTGAGGTTTCCTAGAGAAGAAATCTCTATATGTTTACAGCTGACCTCAGCTTGAGATCTCGAGATCTAACTTTTGGATTAATCCCAACATTCACCGACGCTCTGAGTCTGAGACTTAGCGCTGAAGTACATGTTTTACTGCCCATATTAAGGTAGGTCAAAGGCTAAGGTGCTTGGAGATCTGGAGCACATAGTATATCACAGAGAAGATGAAGGAACTGGGTTCAAGTAAAAAGGTTAAGGAAAGGGAGATCTATTTGTATTCTGTTGCTTGAAGGGAGATAGAGAGGACAAAATCAGACCCTCCTCAGAGTGCACAGGGAAAAGGCAGGAGGCAATAGTCACAATCTGAAGCAGAGGAAGTTCCCATAAGACAAAGAGAAGCTCACCCTGAGGCTGGCACAGCATCAAGACAAGTGCCCATAGTGGCTGGGTAATCTCCATCCTTGGAGACTTTCAAAACTTGTCTGGGGCAAGTCCCCAAGCAACACCTAACTTTGAGCTTCAAGTAGGGCATGGACAAGATCATCTTCATGAACCTCTTACAAATTAAATTATGTTATGATTAAGGGAGCGACTGACAGACCAAAAGGACAGGTACAACTACACTTCTCAAGGACCATACAGTTGAAAGAAGTATTCTTACATTAAAATTTGCATTAGTTAGAAGAATAAAATGTAATTGAAACAAGCAAGAAATCTGTTGCTGCTAAAAGTCCTCTGTACAGACCCAATGCTATTTAATTATTTAGCTAAAATTAAAATAGAGAAACAGTAAATGGAGATGATTTATCTAAGATTATATTTAGGAACTAACTATTAAAGAACGTGGCTGTTCTGATAAGCAGGATATTCCTGTCAAGAACAGAAATTAAGGAGTGACTAACTGTGGCTTTGGTTAGCAAACCATGAAGAACCACCTGGAACTGCCAAGACTGACTCATTGACCACTTACCCAAATAACACCACCTACTTAAACGACAATGGGAGAAGAAAACTGAGTCTGCACACTAATTTAAATAAGAAGTGGATAAATCAGAACCAATCACCAAAGCAAATAATATGCATTAGTTGTTGGAATATGTAATAACAAGTGTGCAAATATGGGAATTTCTTGAGCTAAGGTGTGCTGTCTGGGGACAGGCTCCTATTCATGCACATAAATTAAATAAACCTGGAAACACCTCCTCTCTGTGTGTTATTGGCTTGCACACTGGGTAAACAACCCAGATTTGGGACAACACTATGACTCTCAGTTGGCTATTTTCTTAGCTCCCTTCCACACCAGTCTAAAAATGAAGACAGCCAAAAGCAAGACTGTTGTGTTCTTAACAGTATTTAACCTGTATTCCTATTCTCTCTGTAATTCTTTCTGTGAATTGTCAGCACAGCAGTTCTGATGACTCCATAGGTGATTAATAAGAATAGACTCTCTCCTTGTGACCACACATGACATACTTAATGTCAGCAGATGGCAGCCAGAGCTGGGCTTGGCGCAAGTAGCTTGGACAATGGAGTGCAAGGAAAGAGTTCCACCTTCCAGAGCTTCTGTATTTCAGTTTCCTAGCAGGGGAGCACACATCAGCTTTTAGAAAACAACTTCCAAACCAAGGTTTAAAAGGAGAAAGAAACACAATTTAGACATTGCTGCTGCTTCAGGCATTTATAAAGCCTCCTGAAAATTTAAGTTGGAAAAATCTCTAAATAAAAGCATGTCTTTCAGAACAAGAGGCCAAAATAACAGATTTCTCATTTTCAAAGCAAGGTTTAACTGGAGTGCTACCAGCCACTGATTTACCATGGGGAACTTTGTGATTCCATTAGCATTGATCAATGCAGTGCACACACACACACACCCCTGCTTCACACAATGCTGTTGCAGCTCTGGGCTTACTGCAAGTGCTGGATAATCTCATGCCTCCAGATCAAGTGAGATTTTAAAACATATGGTGGTACTAATAATCATGCTATAGCAAACAGCAGCTTGCCTACTTAATAAAAAAAAGTGAGACTCAAAAAATGGTATTGCCATAAATTGTCCCTATTGTAATCCTTAAGGAGTTTTAATCCATTTTGTATAGGGTAAGGGAGGGGGAAAACAAAATCCAAAATACTCAGAAAAACTTGCTCCTTCATTCAGCCAGAGAAAAGGAATTTGGTGTATTCTGCTGACCAGCAGATCTGCTAATGAGGAGGGGCCTTGCCTGATTTATGTGCCTGCAAGAGAAGGTAGATGGGCTGGCACTTCTCCAGGTACTACTTACTGCATTCACATCAACCTGAGGTTAAACTGAAGAAAGTAAGACAATGCCCCATGCTGTGCATTTGTATACCTACTTGTGCAGCAGAGGTCCAGACCAATCAGGCTCCATGGCTCACCCCAACATAAGCAGAAGGCAAACAGCCCAACCAAGATCTAGGTTTCTAAGCAGGAAACCTGCAATTTAAGCCATTTGTCCAGACATAGCTCTGCCCTTGCTTTTGACTAAGGACTCCCATTTGTGAAATAAGTTGTCTCCCAGTAAGCAAGTTGCAAAGGATAACAAGTTTAAGAGGATAATATGCTTTTGCTTTGTCAGCAGCTTTGTCTCAGGGTGACCTATCTTCCAGACAGTAAAATAATTACATGAGCATATGCAAATCAAGCATCCATGACTTATCTAGTTCTACTGAGAAAGTAACCAGAGCTCTCACTGGCCTCAGTAAAGTCCATCTTTTACCCCTGGGTATTATTTCTGGATAATATACTATATTCTGGCTCACTGTGTTTGCTCATATGGAAATTGCAAGCAAATGGCAAACAATTTAAACAATTAACTTTTCAAAAATCAGTAAAACCTGCCAATCTCAGCTCTTTCAGAGGTAGTCCTATTTTCATAGATGCTTTCAAACTACTTCTGCAGCATCATCAGAATTTTCCCTTTGGAGTCTTCCTTCTCACAACAGCAGTCTTCATGGAACTGAAGGTCTTCACACCTCCCTTGACACCCATCCACAGGACTGGTGCCCATGCTCCATGGTAGTTATTTCTACAGAGTGCCATATGTGTGATTTCTTAGAAAAGGAAGAACAAACTGACCTGAAGATAAAGTGTTAAGATAATGAAGAACAGGACTACAGCCATAAAATATCCAGATAAGGAAAATAAGGAAAAAGAACTGTGAAATTCAGGATTTTTGTGGAGGAATGAAACAGAACATGAAGCACAAAATCAAAACCACCATCCACTCCGACACACACAGTCGAAAAACCGTTTGTCATTACCAGTCAATAAGAACTCAAGACACACGATAAGTACCTGATATTCCTTGTCCCATGTCACACACATGATCCTGAGATGTTGTGCACACATGCATGTCTTCATTCTTAAAAGTATGTGCCCGTGAACGTGTGAGTGAATGAAACTATAACAGAATGAGTGTAGGTAGGTAGAAGTCAAGCATTTTAGAGATTCTGTAAAATGAGGATCACCTACACACTCCATAAGGTCTCTATCTTATTATCCAAGGGACTTTTCAAAACTAAGTCCACCTTCCAAGCTTGACTGCTATCAGTGATTGATGAGCGTGTATTACGATCAAGACCCTATAACAATACCAGATGAACAGAAAGGCTGGTGACATCATGGATGGAAATGACAGTGTGCCATAAGCCATTCAGGGCTCATCCAATGCCTCAGCAGGCAGGATGCCAGCATCAGGAGGGATGTAAGATTGCTATCACTCCCTCTATAATTTCTGTCTTTTATCGAATAACTTAGTTAACCAGCTTTATGTTTTGGGTGCCCTTCCTACTGAGAACCCAAAAGAACCAGGACCTCCTCAGTGCAAAACAAGTTATCGTAAGCAGTTTCCATTTTTTGTTAGCATCTCATACTCTGTGTTACAAAACACTTCCATTACTCGAAGAGTATTCTAATCTACGTTGGCAATTTACACTGAATCATATTTGATGACTCATTAGATAAAAAATACTATCACAGCATGATAACTAAGGACAATGATGAAGCTGCCTATAAGGACTAGTTTTCCATTCACTGCTTTGCAAAGAGCCTTTGAAAAGTGTCAGACAAATCCACATTGGGAAGATATCAGTTAATTGGAGTATTTTAACAACAGAAAGGGACAGAGACTTCCCTATTGACCCACACTTCAAGGAAACTCCTTAGAGGGTTGATGGTTCCTTTTTTTTTTTTTTAAGTCTGCATACCCACAAAACATCTTGAACTTGAATCTCTGAAATGTAGCACATCTACAAGTGCATTTGTGGCAAAAAACCACAAACAGTAGGAAAAGATACAAAAAGTTAAAAAGATATTGTGTCAAATATTTCTTTTGCAATGGATTCACAGATACTCCTTTGTGTCAAAATATAGCTACCTTTACTGGTAGGAATCTATAAACCAGCCTTTTAAAGACCATATGAAATATACACAGGTGACATTTAAGTCAAACTTAAAATCTCTGTGTACCCAAATGGGGACACTGCAAAACAAACAAAAGCCACTCCACCTAAATGACTGTAGGAAACCAGAAGTATGTCTGCTTTTCAACGCATTTTTTTAAAAGTATGGTTGTGTGCAGGTACAGTTGTGTGCATACAAACACTGACAGGCTCTAGGTGGCTCTGCGGTGCCCCGTTAACCAGGATCCCTGGGAAAACAGAGAAAAGACCCTCAAGAGGCTCAGCAGCCTCAACCAGGATGGGAGCTGCAGCGAACCAAAATGAGCGAGCCCTGCCAGACCTGGCCTGGCCACTGCAGCTCCAGCTGGCCTGGTTCTGATTCCCAGAGCATGTTTCTCAGCACTCCAGCTTTCCCACAGGCTTGCTAGTGAAACAAAAAGGCTGGACTTTGAAAGTCCAGGAAGCGTGATCTTGCATTTGAGCTGACAAATGCCCTCAAATGGCAAAGCACAGTCAAAAGACACCACAACAACCAGTAGGATCTTTTTCACCCAGTTCAACACTAGCCAACCTAACCCAGGTTGCCTCTGTAGAAAGTTAATCGTCCATCTCTATTCCACACTGCCCTACAATACTGGTTTCTGAGCTAGTCCCACACAGCAGGACTTGCTCCTTTTGCACAAAAGACTAAGTCAGTGCATCCAAGACACCACCAAGTGTTTCTCAAAAGTTGATTTCCCATTACAGGATGAATTGCAAATCTCCACAGACTAACACAACAGTAGGAGCTGTGATGAGATTTCATGAAGTATGGCTTGGAAGCAAATCAGAGAAAGGAGAATGGAATGAAGTGTTTTTAGTAAATTTTTTGTACTATGCTACCATACATCTCTGGCCTAATGTAAATTAGGAAAGGCTGGCCGTATACAGAATCCAGGGATTTTTAATGTTATATCTCTTAAATTAATTAGGACCGAGCTCAAAGAAAAAAAGATCAACTTAATTTATCATGACTCTGCTATTTATTAAATAAATAGCACCAAGGTACTGCGTTGTGTATTTACATGCACATACACCTAATTGCACACCAGTGCTGATAATTTCAGAACACTCCAGGAAATGGAGATGAACTTTTGATTTAAAAGACTGTCCAAAACCCTTACGCTGCTTTGAAAATAGCAACTCACAGGGTATTTTTTTCAAGGCTACTCAATTAATTTTTGCTAACATGCTTCAAGCAATTTTAGGAAGGTCTGTTAAGCAGGAGCTGACGTACGGAAACAGACTCTATAACCTGAAAGTTATAAAGTAGGTATGTTTATTGCGCGCAGATGCACGGGGGATCACTCCACCACAAACGTGCACCCAGAATTAGTGAATCATTTCATATTTATACAGTAAAACACTACATATTTAATTGACGCCTATACATATTCATTACCTAACCCCGCCTATTCCCGCTTCATATTATAATTAGTCTATCAGCTCCTTGTGCTTGCGCAGATCCTCCTGGTAATTGTGGGCCGGGGTCTTGGAAATGTGGGCAAGGGTCCCTTGGAGGAAGGCCGTATGTCTTCCTCATAATGTACTTTTCACCCCTCGCCTGGAATGAGGTAATTTGGCAAATTTACTGGTTCTGAACCAGTTCTGGTCAGCTCTTGTCCTTGGTGTATCCGCTTTCTCTCATTAACCGTGATTTTCCACCTTGATATATCTGTTTTTTCTCATTAGGTGTGATTTTTCTTCTGATAGTTTTGTGATAGATGTTCCTCAGTGTTTGTTATTCTCTGTTAATTTTCTTTCTCCCTGTTTTGCTGAGAGGTGCAGAAAGTTTGGGAATCTTAACTTTTATGACCGTTCTCCCAGATAAGGGTTGTTAGCTGTCTCGGATGGCAGATCAAAGAAGCATCTGCTTTTCTTCAAACACTTTTGCAGTGATCAGCAAGGCAATTAACTTCTTAGCTTTCTACTATGTTACATACATTGTTAGTTTTACAGGTTTTCTATTTTATGTATATAAATGGTTAGCTTTATAAGTTTTCTACTTTATGTTAGTTTCCTTATATCAGAGCAGTGTTGCAGCCCATCTGGGTCAGCCATGTGTAGCATTCCAGATACACAGGCACATGCTGAAACTGTGCTGAGAGAGATCAGAGGAACGGTAATAAAAATGAGAGGAACCAAGTATCTGGAACCTCATCATAATCATGTCTAGGGTAAAGTCCGCCACTTATGCAGTCCTAGTAAATACACATGACCAAGGCAGAGATCACAAAGGTAAAGGAAAAAAAAGTAGCAATGTAATATAACAGAAAATATGTATTATTGCCTTTAAATTTCTTCTAGATATTGCCTGACATACCGTAATTTATTACCAAAAAATTCATGTAGACACTATGCAAGACTAAAATTCAACACTTAGCTTATTGAGCTGTGTTTAAAAAGAAATCATGTAGAAAAATGAGAAGTGCAAAATATTAAAAGGTTTAAAATATTTGACTTCTTGGAAATACAGCAAATGATTGAGACAGCTGTGCTGTCATAGCACTATGTTTATTAGGAGTCTAGTCCCAATGGGTCAAAAGGTGAAATGTCTGAGCCACTGTGAGAATTACAGGAGGCAGGAAACTATTCATTAGATCCCAATATAATCATGTTTCATTGCTGACCCTGGTGATACAGTGCAGAATACAAATAATAATAGAATGACAGCACACAGCAACCCTTGGTGACAAAGAATAGTTATACTTGGAAACAAAACCAGGGACTTCAGCTTTTAACTTCACTGAAACATCACAAGAGAAGGTCTGGGTTTTCTGGGTCTCAGCAAGCTTGGGAGTACGAAGACAACACATTTTTTGTAGAAAATGAATAACGCTGTTTGTTGAAAGCTCTGATGGACTAGGCTTCTCAGGAGAAAAAACACTGAAAATACAAAGTGGCCAGATTTCATCCTGTGATATTATCATAACATTTGCTACTATTAAAACTGAGACTGTGTATTCAACATAGACCAAGCTTTTACATGTCCTGCACTAGCTAGTATACTAGACCAAATTGTTGTAACAGTTACTAAGAACTGAATAATTATTAGTTGCAACTTGTATTGCTGGAAATGTTTCATACATAAAATGTTTTAAATGGTGTCATAGAGAAGCTCATCTCTTATTCCATAAAAAATGTCATTTATTTGCTACCTTGTAGAGAGCTCACCTATGACAAACATCCTGATTTTAGGAACACTGATCTGTTGCTGTGGAAAGTGGTAAGTGAAGTACCTGGAAATACATTATCCACTTGTTGCAAATGCATTAATTATTTAGCCAATTAAGCTAATTATTCAACCAATTAAGTTAATTTTGTGAAATAAATACCATCTTCCTCTTCCAACGAGATATCTCATGGGGTTTTCCTACACTAAGTCCCTGCACTGTGATGAGTGGTCTACAGGTAAACATGCTGATGAAAATAGGCACCTCTAGGAAACAGAAAAACTAAACCAAAACAAATCAACCAGCCTGATGGCACACTTAGACTGCCCATAAGAGACTACCAGAAATACCACTTCACTGGTCTTCTCTTTCAGACCAGGGTCCACAGAATTCTTCCTGATCTGTATACATGAAAGTATACAGACTGGGTTTGTTCAGCCTGGAGAAAAGAAAGCTTAGGAGAAATGAGACCTTATCACCATGTTCCAGTATTTAAAGGGTGGGTAGAGAGAAGATGAAGACTCCCTTTTTACAAGGAGTTGCATTAAGAAGACAAGGGGTAATGAGTACAAGTTACTCCTGGGGAGATTCCCACTGTGAAAAATGTTCCTCTTGTGTCCAATGAGCCACTGGAATAATCTTCCCAGGGAAGCAGTGCATTCCCCAACAATGGACACTTTCAAGATCCAGCTGGAGAGGGTGCTGAGCCATCTTGTCTAGATCATGCTTTTGCCAAGAATAGTCAGACCAGACGATCCTTGAGGTTTCTTCCAACCTTCTAGGAAGTATTCTCCGATTATCATTAACAGATAAATGCATCTCAGATATTTGATCTCAAGTTTGCTGTTTACATTTGGTCAGTCTGATTACCTGCTTCTGAAGAATAGTAGTAAAGCTTGGATGAAACAACTGATGAAGAATGTGTAAGCAATTAAGGACTACTGAAACTCTCTGAGGAGGAGAAAAACACCATCTCACTGCCAGTCTGCAGCACTGTCAACAGCCTAAGTGATTAATGGAAAGGAAGTTGTTTTGCTTTCACTGCTTTTTTGTAAAGTAGTTTCTAATGTCCAAGTAATCTACCTGATTGAGAGCTAAAGAATTACCCAAAGGATGGGACCTGACTGGTAATACTGTGGAAATACCCAGGAAAGATGTATTGCAAAGATCACCATCCTTTGCCTTATCATCTCAAAAACAGGACAAAATAGATTCTTGGTTTGAAGCACAGGGATCTCAATGGGGTCCCAATCCATGGACAGAGAGTATTTTTAAATGGCAGTCACAAAATGCAGAAAGACTTTTTCTGAACTCATTTTTGAGAACATGAAGTGGATAACTGAGTTAGGAGCATCTGAACAGCATTAGGGTCTTTTGATACTGTGGTGTCTGAGAGAAGGTGCCAAAACCAGAAGCTGAAAAATAAGGTTTTAAAAGGCTGAAAACAGTATTAAAACAAAAGTTCTGAAGCCCTTGAGCAGACTGTAGAAGCTACAAACATAGCTGGAGGAATGCAAAGCCAAGGAATGTAATGCAGTAGCAGAAAGATTGTGAAGAGCAACTGTGTTTAGAGACAACCAGGAAAAGGAGTCTTCAGCACAAAAAGAGGTAGCCATCTTTTTTAAAGAGAGGACACAAGAATGAAACAGAAAAAAAAAAAAATTAAGCAACACACAGGCTGCCATTCAAGTCATGCTGGAGGTGGAGAAGAATCAAGAGACTGCTGATCACATACTGGGTAATGAGCAAATGCCAGCTTCAGAAACTTAGCAGGGAAAATAGGTACAGTAGCACCTACAAAAGTTGGGGAAAATTCAAACCACTGGAAAACAAATATCTAGTGTGATTCACATTTTGTAGGACTTCGACTGTCCTGGAGAATGTAGTACCTGCTCTCCCTGCACACTATTAGAAAAGAAATAAACTAAATGAAAACATATTATGACAGTGAACATTATTAAACACAGAGAGACAAGGATTATGAGCAAGGCAGAAATGAAGAAACTATTACTGAAATGAAATTAGATGCCAGTCAAGTTAGAACCATACCCAATTGTATTAGCCATTTAAACAGGGAGATATGAGTGATTTGCAATGGAAGGGTAAAATATAGATAAAAATCAAATTGCTCAAGCAACCAGAATAGATGACAGAGCTGTGCTCAATGCAGAAATGCAAGCTAATCCAATAACTAAAAATGAGCTAATAAGATGGACTTGAGTCTCAGTGCTTTAAAGGCTTTGCTAGTGTTATCAAGATTGCCTTAACACTATACATCTCTCAGATCTTTCACTTTCTTACTGCTCTTCACAAAGAAGCAAATACTCAGAGCCACAGCTGTATTTGTGCTCAAGAACAAGAGGGAACAATTATGATGAAGTTATCTTCAAACAGCATAGGAAGGATGATGTCACCTCTTAAAGGTGATTATTTCCACACCAGGTAGCAGAAGCTAGCTTCGGTGAGTTTGTAGATAATTTCTGAAGGATTAAAACATTTTACAGGAAGACAGCTGAATTTTCACATGCTTTTTTAATAAGGATGAAGAAAAGCCTGTTTAAGTGGTAATCTATTACAGTGAAGGCCTAAAGAAGCAAGCAAAAGTAATGGATGAGGAAGAAACCAAATTATAGAGAAGTGGCTATCTTGTAACCTGCATTAAAAGACAGACCATGTACTGAATGATACCAGAAACAGCAAAAAAAAAAAAAAAAAAAAAAAAAAGAAACCAAGTAACAAAAAAAAACAAAAAAAAAAAAAAAAAAAAAAAAAAAAAAAAAACAGGAACCATATTGGAATGGGGAGAGGTTACAGCTGAGACAACAAACCAGTGCTTTAGCAAACAGGCTCAGTTAAAAATTGAAGGAAATGGAAGCGTGCAAGCCCACACACAAAAAATAACCAATCAACAACAAACCAGGCAACAAAACCCTTTATGATCAGATTAGGACAGCAGTAACTGTTATTTTGGGAAGGTAGAAAAACTATAAATAAACCCTAGCCAGGATCACCCCTTCATGTTAACCAATTCCAGTTCCAGAGTTAAAAAGTACAGGCTTAAGTACCAAAGGGAATCAGCGAGGGATCCATAGACAGGAGATGTGGCTCACAAGCAGACTATGAGCACGTGTGAAGGGCCTGGTATTACAGCTAAGGGCGAGGGGGAAAAAAAAATTAGGTGTTTAGCAAGGAAAAGGATCCTGTGTGTCCATCCAAAGACAGACCTAAAGGAGCAACAAGCTGCCTAAAATGGCTTGCTGTGTTAAGGGACAATAATTTGGTGCCAATTTAGCTAACAGATGTCTATAAATGAGGTTAGTATGACATGTGGAAACAGATTCTATATCCCAAAGGTTGTACAGTAGGTATGTTTATTGCGTGGTTTCTCCTGGTAATTGTGGGCCGGGGTCTTTGGGACGCGGGCGGTCGTCTCTGGGAGGAAGGCCGTGTGTCCTCCTCTCGATGTACTTTCCACCCTGTGTCTGGAATGCGGTGATTTGGCAAGTTTATAGTTTTGAGCCAGTTTTGGTCAGCGCTTGTCCTTGGTGAACACCTGCTCTTTTTATTAGTTGTGTTTTTTACTGATAAGTTTGTGATAGATGTTACTTTGTGTTTCCTCTGTATGTGTTAGTCTTTATTACTTTTCAATAGTTCCTTTCTCTTTTTCTGCCAAGAAGTGCAGAATGCTTGTTAATTCTGACTTTTATGACCTTTCTCCTAGATAAGGGTTATTAGTTATTTGAGATGGCAGATCAAAGACGCATCTGTTTTTCTTCAAACACTCTGCAGTGATCAACAAGGCAATCAATATTTCAGTCCTTTGTTATTTTACACAAGTGGTTAGTTTTATAAGTTTTTTTCTATTTTATGTTAGTTACCTTACATCAATCCCCCTTTTTCTATTAAGCTATGAAAATTCTTTTACTTAAGAAATTTTCCCAACTGGTATAAAGCACTCTATATGATAGTTAGTCCTTTAAACATTCACTAGACTTACAGCTATAACATTATGAGTAGTATTAACAAAATACCTAGACTAACTAAGTGTTCTGTCAATTATGGTTTCCATCCTGTTCTATTCTTTTTAGAATTTGCTTAATTTTATTTTTTTAAATTTTAATATTAAGCACATTTCTGTTAATCAATTTTCCATAATCTGTTTCTTCTCATTATAATCAGCTTTATTTCATTTGGTTTGAATCAATATTCCTTGTTTTCTAGCCTCTGTTATTCACTTATTTATTTTTCTTTCACAAATCAATCTTGTCTCTTTAAAGGGGTCTTTTTTACCGTTTTGGTTTTTTAACACCATGATCTTTTGTGCTGTTCTGGATGTAGACAGTTTTGGTTCCATAGGCATTGTTATCAATTGCATGCCTTGGACCACAGTAGTTATTAATCTAATAAAACAGGTGACTAAGCAAGGAAGAAATATCAGGCCAGCTGTGGCACATAAAAGGAAAAAACCTAGTTTCTTCCACCATTCTATTCCCAATATATTATCCCACAAGCAAAGTTTTAGTGTGGATTCCCATTTTTGGACTGGCACATGGGCTATTTTTCTGATATTTTTTGTTATATCCAGGATGGCATCCCCATGGTCATATATTTTCAAACAACAATGTGATGTATTAAATTTTTCACAAACACCTCCTTCTTCAGCCAATAGTCAGTCTAAAGCCAGTCTATTCTGATACACCGCAGCTCTTGTTTGGCTCTGTTGTTTTACTAGTAATTCTAATGCCTGACCAGTTTGGTTCGTTATTTTCTCTAGAACTGCTTGGAGTCTGATAATGGGGTTCAGTATGGAAATTGTTGTTCGACATCCACAACTCCCGTCTTGTGCCCAGGATGGGATCTAAACCTTTTAACTCCACAAACAGCTTCAGTTATAGCTAAAACGTTATGAGTGTTGGAAGAACAAAAAGAGTGCTCATCAGTACACTCAGCAAATTCAGAAGAATAATGCTGCTGTAAGTTTGCTTGTTCCAAAGGAAGCAGTTCTGTCTTGTGAACACATCACAAGCTTTCCCAAGTGCACCTGCTCTTTGGCTACCTACTATGGTACTACCTACCAACTATTACACTCGCACAACTTCAAGTGATACCCAGCCAGAATATCAGACAGTAATATTCAGAAGTGGTTAAAAATAAAGATCAAAATGCTAACTGGACCATAAAAACTGATCAAGGTGCCCTGCAAATTCTGATCTAAAAAGTAAGACTTGGATAGGGAACAGCCTTCACTGCCTGTGGCATAGAAGTGAAGTTATGGTGTTACATGGCAAAACCCTTTCAAGCAGACTGAAGACAACAGTAACACAAGTAACTCTCAGAATACCTTTTCTCTCTCTCTTTTCGTAGACCAAAGTTAGCAACTTTGGGAATAGTTTACATGGTAGCCACAACCCTTCAATGTCCAGTGAAGCTATAAGAATTAAATACTTAATCTAGCAGGATGAAAAAAGTTCTAGGAGAACACAACTACTCGAAAGTACCCTGAAGAGTTAAGAAATGTCTCACATTCAGAGTAAAAAATTATGTTTGACAAAAATCAACTCCAGTCCCACTGAATTTCAGTTTCCATATAGCTCAACTGCAACAAATGCCATTTTCATTGGGGAAAAAAACCAAACAAACAACAAACAACCCACCCACCCACACTATATTAAGTCCATAGCATTTAAAATTGAGTGCCCTATCAGGGGGCCAGTAGTGATAACCAGTCTGCGTAGGACAGTGGCACATAATTTGACCAACCAGACTTATAATGTAAATTTATATGTAATATGCATTTAGAGCTACCCTAAGAAATCCGGGAATCTAAAATGCATATATGATCAATAAGGTATTATGCCTATCTTGAATATCCAGAAAAAGAAAAATGACCAAGAAATCACATCCTGACTGCTGTGACAGAAGAAGCAGAGCAACCTCTAGACTGTCCATAGACAGCTACAGAAACACCATTTGGTCCTCCATTCTCATCAGAACTGGATATGTGGTCGACGCTCTGATACGCTGGTCTGTATTGCCACCTGTGTATTATTGTCCTATTACCATTGAAAGTGATATGTATCTCTAGTACTGGGGCTAAGTTTTTCTCTGCTCAGTCTGTTCACCTGGCCTTTGAAGACTGGTGGTAAAGCTTGACCAATGCATTTGTTGCATCCACATATAAACTTTGGACTCAACAGAAAAATGACTATGGACTGTTACAGCCTGCATTTAATAGCAAATTAAGATAGTTAACATAATGGTCTCTTCTGGCCTTCAGATTTATTCTCCTCTCTTAATAGTCTTGGCCTTTTAAAAACACATCTGAAAGAAGCTTATTAACCATTCTTTCTTCATAAATTTAACACTGAAAATCCTATACTGGTAACTACCGAGCTGACTCCAGTTAACCAAAAGCAGTGGTTTAATATCGTAATTATAATGAGACTGTTGCTATCTTTTAGCTCAGATATCAACATAGCTCAAAAGCAAAGGATACTTCCCAAGTAGACATCAGATACAGTCCACAGGTTTCAAAGAAAAGAGTTAAACTGTTTTGTAAACTCAGGAAAACTTCCTATGTAACCACACTCATTTCACATTACCTCTGTGTGCATCAGTCCACCTCTCCATTATTTGATCAAGTTAATTATTCATTAACTAATAAAGCTTATTTTTCCTCCTAGATAGCTGGAAGTTATACCACTTCAATATAAATAAATATTAGGATACTGACAAGAATTTATACTCCCCTAGATATAGTGCCTAGAGAAGTATAATTGTCCTTACTTTACATATTATAATTGAAAAATAATATTTAGCAAATTTTACAAACAGTTAAGCTTATAATAACCAAATGGTAAATGTTGGTCCATACTTACTCAAGAGATTGCTAGATTCCTCGAGCACATAATTTAAAACGTATGTGTACTTGAAGATTGTCTTCAGTACAAAAGGAATCTCTCTTGCAAAACAAGAACTCGGTTGCTAAAAGAAGTGATGGATGAAAACACATCTGAGGAAGTTTGTATCAAACCTTTAGCCTGAGTCAGGATTAAATCTTTCCAGTTCTTTTCCTACCAGCAATGTGACTGTAAACAGTTTTGAGGCATATTGGCCTTGCCAGAGCATTTAAAAGAGTCAAGAAGCCTGGCTGCCATGTGCTGAGACTGACACACACAGTTTTCCCATACTTCTGGGACACGTGTCTTCTTTCACCCTCATTGTTTTTCCTGGTTGAAAGAGGGAGCAGGAAAAATCTGAACTTAATCTCTACCCCTGCTCTCTCCCCAAATATCTAAACTAAGATGAGATGTGTCATCTCCCAAGTAACTAGCAAGAGGACAAGAGAAAATGAGCTTAAGTTATGCAATCTAAACCTCTTCTGGCACAATAGTAAGATTTTTTTTTTTTACTGAAAGAATGGTGATGCATTGGAACAGGTTGCCCACCCAGGGAGGTGCTGGAATCACCATCCCTGGAGGTGTTCAAAAAACATGTGGACGTGCTACTTCAGGACATGGTTTAGTGGTCATGGTAGTGTTGGGTTGATGGTTGAACTTGATTGTCTTATAGGTCTTTTCCAACCTTAATGATTCTATGAATATGGTATTCATTTGGTCAGGAGGATGATGGGAATAGATCAATGTTCATTCTATAGACTAAGCAGATACCTCAATGATCATGGCTTTAAACATCACCACATTATTTTGATAAAGTTCTTCCAACACCAAAGAGAAGATACTAGCCAACATTTTTCAAAAAGTATCAAGTATTTATATACCTCGAAGGCCTTCAAACGTTAAAAAAGCAGGAGGTCAGTACTTTCTAAATATCAAGTCCCTTGTAACCTAGTTTCAAACTGGGCACTCATAAGTAATTTACTACTGTTATTTTGGAAGCTTCCTGGAAAGATTAAATTCTAGTTAGTATATCCACTCAAAAATGGAGCAGAAAGCTTTCTCTAATCTAGGACACTTCATGTTTTTAAATGTAGTAAACATACTACTGTTTTCAGTTTGAAAAGCAAGGAGTCTGGGATTTGATAAAGGAAAAGAATCAAAATCCCTCCCCTACACTCATCTTGACAATCCTGGGTAGTGTAAATTTTAATTTTCTTATTTCTCAAAATAGGGGATACTCTTTATCATACTTTGATGTTGTTCTTTTAACTTATCAAATCAGATTTGATAGTTACTGTCTGGTTGCCTTAATTTTATATAGAACTTTAGTTAAAAGCAGCCCCAAGAAAGTTTTTATTTTGTTTCTAAATACATACATTATAAGTGTTATTACTGGCAATGGAAGAAAGTTAAAAATGTTTACACTTTATAAGAACAGTTATATGCTCTTTATAAGTGATGACAGAAAACATTTACTCTAAAAAGAAAAAGACAAACTTTATAATTCTTCCTTCTCTCCAGTTACAAAAAATTTCTACTTTGTAAATAATCTGTGTGTACAAATCATCAGACGATGCTGCAAATGTATATTTTTACTGACCTGTCAGAATGCTTCAGAAAATCTACATAAGTACTTTAAGGTAAATCCCATAGCAGGATGGACAGAAATGCTACCACATTGTTTCTCTGTTGAAACAATTGTGGCCTCACTATTATAACTTCAGAGTGAAATTACACAGCCAATTTTAATGCTGCTGAAATAGACTCCCGATTTGCATAAAACAAATCCATGTTTTCCACCTAAAGTACTGTAGATGTCAGCTGTGACTGTTATTCAAACTATAAGGGTTAGTGCATTTCTGTACACAGAATTTAAATTGGCAAATCCCTATTATAGAGAGCAGTTTTGAGATTAATTAGATTTTGAGCTGTTAAAACACTGACAGTGAGTGATGGCCTGGATGCTTGCCCTATTATTTCTGCTGAACCAGAAAAGAAACTCTTACCTTAATAACAGCACATTACTAGAAGCATTTTAAGATAAGACAGTACCTGTAATAAAGAACACGCATTAGTGCAATCTGAAAGTACTCTAAAGTGGCCACTGAAAGATCCGCAGACAATGGTTTGCTAAAAGCCAGTGCTGCTGACATTCAAGCTGGAGTTTATTGTGAAGGACAGTGTTGAAGTTGCAAGGATTCCCAAAAACTCTTACATAACCTGTATAAAAATATGGTCAAGCACAATCAGTAACTGGTGCAAAAATAAAATCCAAAACAAACTTGAGTTGGAATGGGGCAGAAAAAAACTTAATGTTATTCCTGCTTTTCCAGTGTGGCCCCACCAGCTTTTCCATGACTATTATTCCCAGCCAGGTCTTTAATGCAGAAAGCATATGAGGAAGATCCAGTTAGTTTCAATAAAAGACACTTTAACACACATACAAGGAGTTGCATGCTTCATATAGGTTTGTTTGGGTTGGGTTTTTGTTGGTTTTTTTTGGGGTATTTTTTGTTTTCTTTTGTTGTTTGTTCTTTTGGATTTTGCTATTAACTTTTTTTATGGCAGTTCTCCACTTAGTGGAGCTCCCACAACTGACATTCAGGCATTACTCTATAAAGTAACATACAGATTTTTTTTCCACTAAGTTTCTCTAGGATTAGCTTGCTTTATTTTCATTCCCAGTGGTTTACTCAAGAGATATGTAGTAGCCATGAGGAAAACATAATGAGGGAAAAAAAAAAAAACAAGCCAAAGCCCAGAAATTACACAAGACTTTTCTGTGTTTTCACTAGTCTCAAAACCAAAGCCTATAAAAATCTCACTAGTTGAAAAGCTAGAGAATTCTACTACAACATACGTCCCTTCCCCCCAAAATATATTTATAGAAGCAGACTAAGGCAAAAAGAAGGTTAATGCTAAAAGCCTGAACCCATTAACAGGACAGAGTTCCATGGGTGCCAACTATAGATTTCCCTCATTTTTTTCATTAGGTTTGTAGATAAATTATTTCTTTTAGGAACAGGCTGCTGGTCTAACTATATATATTTGGACTGCTGGTTTCTATCTCTTTGTAGTCAAGGATCAACAAAATTGGCCCAAATTTCTTCCCAGCTTGTGTTTCCATGGGAAAAGAACAAAGATCTCCCGGTCCCCTGGAAATCACTTAGCTCTATCAGCTGTAATATCAGGCAGCAGAAAGGACAACAGACAAACAAGTAGGAAATGGCATGGGAGATGGGAGGGCAGAAAAGAAATTAAGAATTTCAGTAATGTAAGACAAATATGATTCCAGACCCTTAACCTTCCCAGTGCTGTGACAGCTTCTCTGGGCAACACTAACCTTGGAGTATACAAGATACACGGTGTCATAAAAACCCCAAATAAGCTTTGACTTCAGAAGAAAAGTTTTACAGACTTTATGAAAGCCATATATGTGCATTTCCCATTTTCTCACTAATAACGTATCTAACGTCCATTTTGTGAGAAGAGCAAACTGTTTACCCAAAATCCACACTGTTACACTGCAATAGCAATTTATCCACTGACATGACAGATGCATATTTGTGCATGCTGTGCACACCCTGATCAATTTTACTGAACAGAGCTGCTGTCCATTCCAAAACTGTACCTGGAAGAAACATCCTGAACTGCTTCTTATAAATAAGTTCAACCAATGCAGAGTATGCCAGAACCTTCTTTAGCATAGATTTCTCATCATTTTTGAAGTGGAATAAGGAGGGAAAGTCAAGCGTTTAAAGTTACATTTCTTCATCCACAAAAGCATCCTTGCCTTTTCAGAAAGCCAGGGAGCTAGGCTGCTTCTTATAAGCACCTGAGAAACTGACAGACAGCTAAAAGGAAATTCAGTTTCAAGGCTGGCTAGGTTTTGACTTCTGTTTCAGCCTTTTGAGAGGAACTGAAGAACTAAATTTCTGAGAACACCAGAGGAAAAATAACCAGAACAACACTCAGAAATTCTAAATGCATTTCCAACAATTGCTGACTATTTTTCTGCTTTTGATTATGAAACGCCACTAACTCCTGCATGTCATGGATTTGATACGTAGCTGAAACCTACATATGGAAATCTACAGCACACCATGTAAAATGGAAAGCTCCTACAAAGATGATCACTCCCCTGCATCTGATATCTGGGTCAACTGAAAAATTACTACATAGAATATATTCCCACAGTGTCAGCATGGTGGGCAAGTGAGTCTGCAAACTGTCTGTTAACAGTAAAAAATAATTTGAACAAATCTCCATTAAAAGAAAAATTTAAAAAAAAATCTTTCCATTATTTTGCTTTCCATGTATTGTCCTTTCTTCTTCCCTTCCTAGGAGCCAATTAGAGACACATCAATTATATTTTCAAGCTGCTTTGTGATAAGTGTACTTTCACACCTAATTACTCCACTTAGGCTATCAGCCAGAAAACACCTCATTTCTTTTTCCAGGTACTCTCTGGTTTTATTTGCAATATCTTCTGTAAAGATCTGGGAGTGAATTCATCTTTCCTGACCAAACAAGCTGTTTTCCATCACCTATCCTTTTCTAGGTATTACTACAGAAGGCCTGTCCTATTATTCCATGGAGGTTTCATGTCTGTACAGCCTGTATTTTCAAAGCATCAAATTGATAGCACCAAATTCTGCAGGGTTTGGGGATTATTTTTTTCCTTTCTATACATCAGCATCATCCTAGAAAAACCTAGCTGTAACAGCATACATAGTTGCTTTATGTCAAGGATAAAGGAATACTTCCTAGTATTTCTAAATGCTAACATGCGTGGATATGTAGTAATTATAACGAACAGGAATACTTAATTCAATGAGAGCACGCAAACACATTTAGACAGTCAGATCTTACACTATGTTGAGCTGGGGGAGGGATATGGGAGGAAGGACTGCTTTAAAGAACTCCCCTCCCTTCTTGGATTTTGTCCAAGTTGACAGGCTCAGATAGAAAGTAGCCTAATGAAATACTAAAGATTGTTTTCCATGCATATATTAAGGATGGATTGCTTTTAATTTCTTTTGAAAAAAAAAATTAATATGGCTTATATACAGCACGACCACACTCAGAAGTTATACCTGACACATTTCAGGCAAGTTTTATAGTTGGTGCTGCTTACTTTTTATAGTTGATTTGCTTCACTATTTCAGAGACTACATTTTTCATTAAAAAGAAAAAAATGCCTTCAGAGAGAAGAAGTGTTTCCCCTCCCA
>NW_008614474.1:49702-54166 GCF_000691845.1 Merops nubicus | reverse complement strand
CCTACACAATTTATTCATTCACCAGTCCTGGAAATTCAGCAGGGAATTATCAGCCTTCTGTTCAGTAACACAGACCAGCTCCAGTAAAACAAGCAAAAGAAGAAAAAAAAAAAAAAGCAAAAAGAAAAAAAAAAAAAGCTGTGAAATCTGACTGAATGGCCTTCCTGCTAATTTGCAGGAAAGAAAGTAAGAGGAAAAGAAAATTATTTTATTTACTGATAAATGCTGTAGAAATTAGAAGGCAAAGACAACCTGATATTTCAGTGAATGAGATAGTTCAATAAAAAGGAGCTCTGCATGGCTTAAGAAATAAAACATGCTACAAGTTCCTACTTTAGATGTCTTTGTGCAGTTAGTCTGCTAAAGGAAAATAGGACACAGCCTTACCTCTACTGTGATATGAAGGCCAGCCCATGTCATCTGCCAGTCCCCAGCCTCCCAGCTGGTGCTCTGACCATGGATGAACTAAGGAGCACATAGATGAGATGGTACTAGCTCAGCTGTTCAGTTCTCAAGCAAGAAAAGAAGCATTTATAGGAAGAACAAGTCACTGAACCAAAAGCATCTTACTAAGATACCTCCTCAGGTGGCAACAAGAGACCAATGGTCCGAGGAACTGAATGACCTATTGCACTGGGAAAAGCTACTGCCACCAAGAATATCAAGTTCCAAGGAAAGAATGCGCATGAAGTGCCACCCATAGATAAGAGTCAGGCACATGACATGAATATGCTTAAAGTATAGCTTTCTGCTAAGTCTGCACAAAGAAGGCTTGCTTTTTTTTTTTTTCCCCTGTCTTGATTTGGGTTTTCTGTTTGTTTGGGGATTTGGTGTTTTTATTTCTTCAATTATACCAAAGATAATAAGAGATTCTCAGAAGGTCTATTGTAACTAGCACAAAAGCCTTTCTTGTATCTCAAAGGCACAGAATACACTTGTATCAGCCTCTACCAGCAGGATTGGATCCATGGGAACATCACTCTGATAGCACACACAAAGAAATAATTCCGCCCACCTCCCCTGCAAAAAAAACCAAACCAAACCCCCACAAAACAAAACAAAACAAAAAACCAAACAAAAAAAAACAACAAAAAAAAAGAAAACCCAAAAAGAAACAAACAAACAAAAAAACCCACCCCAGCCTCCCAAGAGATGACTTTCCATTAAAAACATTCTTTTCTACTACAGAAAGAGCTAGTTCCCCCTACATTATAGATAAGATACACAAAGTTCTGTGGATATAGAGACCTCATTTCAAAAGCAAATCAGATGTAGCAGTTAAACTCACTCAAATAAACACATTAATCAAAGTCTTTAGGGGGACCTGGGTTCATCCCACAGGTTTAGGCCTAACACTAGTCACAGGTGAGGTCACACACACTTCCAGTATTCTTGACTAGTAAACTTTGTGCTTTCAATTCCCATAATGAAACAGCGGCTCAAGTCCCTAGCAGCTCAAGATGTGAATATAAGTATGTGTAAGTATTGATTTTTCTTCTTTGGGTCCCTGTTTTGTATGTCAGAAACCTTAAAGCATTCTTTCTTTTTGTCTGCTCTGCCCCTCCCCTCCCAAATATAGCTAATGTTCCTGTCAAACATGCTTATCTTCCTCTGGACCTGGAGAATGTCAGCTACACTGAGGCATCTCATACTCAGTAATAAACTGGATTTGGGAATTTTCAGCTCTACCAAGCTCCAGTGGAAGAAATATCTCAGCAGATATTTTAAGATGCAGATTTACTCTCCTAATCTACAAAACACAGAGACTTAATGGTCATATGAAATGCTGGTGATTTACTCTTTATTCAGCGTGCAAGATGAATGTAACCATCCAAAAACCAGTTACCAAGCTCCCTGCACTGATATGGTCACTGACCTTTAAATATAAGGGAGACATTTCACCCCTTTCGTGGTGAAAAACGCACGTGGGTTCACTTCAAGTCATATAGAAGAATAAAAGCAGCGTAGAAGAGACTCAGCATTAGCAAAGGAAAAACAACAGCTCTACAAACCCTGTTTTAGGAGCCAAAATGGCAACAAGATTGACCCAATTGTTTTTTTCAAGTGGATTTTCAATAAAGATGCAAAAGAGGTCTCAAGCCAGGAAAGCGCTTAGGCACACAATAACCTTAGCATGTAAACAGCCCTCCAGGTTTCCATGGCACTAATAACAAGGAAGACGTTTCATTGGATTAGGACAGAACTCCTTATTCTTCTCCTTGCAGCTCCGCAGGTAATTATTTCAGGCTGCAAAAGGTCTAGGATATTCACAGACACATTCTCCATTACCTGAAAAAAATAACCAGTCAGATACGCTAACAAACGTATTATCCTGGGTGTATTTCACAGTCCTAAATCTGAAAACTTCTCAATTACTCAATTTTCAGGGCAACTTTCATAGTCTCTAAATAGGCAATATAAGTAATACAATATAATCTATAAATGACCTTTTCAAAGTCATTCAACAAAAGGTGATGAAATGGAGATCTCAGTACTTTTATTATATTTAGCCTCCCCTATATAGTATTTCAGAAGGATCAGGTATTTGATTAACTTTTTTCAAAACAGACAATCTTCCAACTGTTTTCTAGAGACAGTAATATGCCATCATGAATAATTCACAGAAGAAATAGGTTCTTGGTCTGTTTCCCCTAGTGAGGCTTAGGGTTTGGTTTAATACAGAAAAATTAATGCACAGCTTTTTTTTTTTTCCCCTTTTTTTTTTTTTTTTTTAACAAAACTCCATGCTATTAGTAAATCAGGGAAAGTAAATACCCTTCTGAGTGGGCAGCCCTGCCCGTTGAGGTGGGAATCTGAATCACAATTCTATCTGTGCTCCACAGATTTCTCACAAACACTAGAATCTATCTCAGTCAGCCATGTATCCATTGCCAAGGCTCATTTTTTCCCTCTTCCCATCACTTTTGTACCAGCAACACACCCCTCTTTAAAGATGTCCTGAATTGCTGGCATCACACAGCAACATATTCAGAAGTGCACACTTGCCAGATAACCTCAGCTGGTTTTTGTGGTTCTGCTACTGCAGTACTCACTAGAATCAAGCTTAATATCATCACTGAAATGCTAGATGATTTTGTAAGATTACAGTACGTTTTTTGGCTGAGTTTTATTTGCCATCTGCAGTAGTATCAAAATCATAATGGAAAGAAAAAGCTCAACTGAAACAAAAAGCTGAAGTCATGTAAACATAAAAATTCAAAACAAAACTACTTGTTTTGCTTCAGCAACAGCAACAAATTTAGAAAATATATAATCCTGAAAAAAAACCCCCAAGTTTCTACTTAATCTACCCTACTGTGCCATTGTAGTCAAAGCCAAGTACTATTTTGGGCTCTTCAGTCTTATGAGCAGAGTACAGTGTCCTCAACAGTCCTCTTCCACAAACTACACAAGAGTAGATAAGCAAAATGGAAATAGGAGTGAAACAGATTGACACCCACAACAAGGCATCCCTCATATCTTAGGGCAGGCTGGCTACAGCCCTGATGGCTAAAGCACCTCAAATTAGGACCTGGGGCTGGCATAATGTGTTGGGTCCTCACACCTTCCTCCGCAGCGTAACTCATAACTGTGCATTGGTCTGAGATACACGATTCCAGGCTGTCATCATCTTTCTATATTTAACTGTTGATCCAGGAAAATAAACTCCCTGGGCATCTCTTTTCCTGAATAGAGCTGGTTTTTAAACCAAGGTCTTGCCTCTTCAAGTGCACGAAAGGTTACATTATCCTCTATACTTTGCTCTCAGTAGCTGAGGGAAGAACTTAAGGGCTCCTCTTTAGCTTCCTCCAGTGATAAGAACAAGACAAAAATATTTTGATAAGGTAGATTAATAAAGCAAAAAGGTATTTTGAAGCATTGTATTTGACAGAAACAATGCCAAACAGATTAACTTTAAAAAGTAAAGCACTTAATAGCTGTATTATGTCTTTACTGAGCAGATCCAGAATAAACCCCTAGAATAAGAGCTGCATCAATAGGGCTGTTGAATATTTTATATTTTTAATGTAATCCAAGCTTGTTTAGCTCAGTGAAACTTCCTGTTTCCATATATAACCTGAAATGGCAATTTCACTTCTCCTGTAATAAGATACCGAATGGTATCAAGCTCCTCGTTTTGTTACAATCATCCATTTACCTCTCATACAGGCCAAACTACAGCAGACTCAGAGTGAGCAATGTGGAAAATGTAATAGCTCTATGAATCAATAAGGGTATTAAAAGTGCAGAGAAGAGGATAAAGGACAGCCACTGCCTGGAGATCACAGTCCAAGGATTCTTTTGTGGCAGCAAGGATTCCACTGCGCCTCTTAGTTATCCAACACCTACCTGTGAGGAGAGCTTTTTTCCAATTTATTCCACTGCAGTTTGTCTGGTGTTAGAGTCAGCTAAATTACAGAATTGGAGGCTAGGAGATAGAATTGCATGAGAAATATTTGCATT
>NW_008614474.1:0-49671 GCF_000691845.1 Merops nubicus | reverse complement strand
AGCAGGATCAGAGAAAGCCTTTGGTCAGTTGGCAGGATGTCTCACTCAGCTTATGTACTTTTGGCATGTCTACATTTCCCCCTCTCCCTCCTTTATTTAAAATGCTACAAAATACCCAACTGAAAGCAAATTCCTGCAAATCCATTCAGGAGAATTAGTGTGTTTGACAGTGGCCTAATCTGAAAAGTTTTCTCTTCAATCATTGTCCCTTCATATTTCCAAGGAGGCACATGCCTATTACTTTGCATCTTTAATTCAGGAGCCTAGAGGAAGTAACAGTAGAGTTGCATTTGCTGCCTATGATTGTATACCACCCATTTAAATGTAACATGCTCTCCAAAAGCATCCTATTATATTTGAAATATTCTCATATTCACCATTCCAATTTACAGAAATCAGAAGAATCTCTGTGTCAAGTGTTTTATCCAGATGCTATTAACATAACTAGTATTTATCTAGTAATGCTGCTATGGCTTGTGGAAGGGAATTTATTTTTTTTAAAAAAATCTATATTAGATTATTATTAGGTCTATTTTTTGAATGCTGACCTGAGGTTACAGTCAGTTAGCTCCATCCAAGACATTGGGTTAGCCCCCAAGACTGATATCTAAAACCTGTAGGATGACATCCTTGTGATAACATGTGAGAAACTGAGATTTCACCTTTTGCTAATAAATACAATTGAAGTGGTTTGTTAGATGTTTTGGGGTTTTTTTGAGGGGGAAAGGGAGCAAAGAAGAATGATTTTTTAATCAAATGTCTCGTGCATTTTTATGGAACTAAAATCTTTTTTTACTTGAAGTGATCCACATTTATAAAAACAGTTTAAGAAGTGAAAGACACTTATACAAAAGTTAATCATGATGTTCTCTATATGGCCCCTATTGATCACAAGGAATAGAGATGCCTTTCCATCACAGGTACTTCATAATGACAGAATTCAATTACAGACATAAGCAACAGCAGCAAACTCTTTGGAGGTGAGAACTGGAATTTACTGGAGTAAGAATAAGCAATACAAAAAAATACTTATGAAAAACATAGTAACCATACATAGGCACAAACTTATACTGCATTTCATTCAGTTTCCCTAACTGAAAGACTTCAGAACAACTTTGAACCGATTGGATCCTATAATTGAAAAAAAAAAAAAAGCAAACAAAAAAACTACCAAGGACATTAAGCAAGCACCATTCATGCTCATCACATATACTGTACTCTGTTTGCAGCTTTTTTCTACAGTTACAAAGCAACAAAATACATCGGGGGGGGGAAGAAAAAAAAAGAAAGAAGTAGTAATCTTCAGAGTCCTGTCCAGAGCAGAACATCTATTCAGCTGACCCAATGAGACTATGGAATTTCTGCATCTTTCAGCTGAGCATATATTCATTCTGCTAATTTTAAAGCCTCAAAAAGGTATTTCCAACATTGCCTAAGTATTCATAGCATACTTAGGTGTCACTGTCTTTGGGTTGAAACATAATGAAGTTAACGCAAAGCTACTTGATGAGGCACAAGTACCCAGCAGGACACACTTAACAGATCTGCTGTGGTTCTTGAACAATCAGATATTTCGTGGCTGCCCAAAGCAACGAAGGCTTCTCACCTTGCAAAGAAATGGGAACATTCTCAGGATACTCCAAGGCTGCTTTAGTCCAAACCCACACACTAGGAGCACAAATACCAGACCTTGAGCTGGTGCTGTCATTCAGCTTGCCAGAACTGACAGAATTCAGTTGCAAGTCCACTTTATTGACCTAATCCCAAGAACTGACAAAGATCACTTAAATGCTCAGTGTTAACTGCAAGTGGCTTCATAACCTGCATCTGGTTGGAGCCACGCCCCCCAAGACTGCAGCACTCTCCAGGTGATGGCCCTTTCCACAAAGGAAAGGGTCATCTGACAAAGCCAAGAACCATGGCTGCTGTCACCTGGGAGTTTCTTCAGGTGTGTGAATCCCCAGCTAACTGAACACATCTCAAAGACTACTTTCACTGGCAATCGCATTGATGATCCAGGACAACTAAAAGTCTAAACAAAATAAAGGGATTTGAACAGGTAAAAACACTGACTGAAATCAGTAGCTAAAACAACAGCATCTCTGACACAGCCCACAGCACTAGCTTTATTACAGAGCTCATGGTTGCAACTATGAGAATAAGCATCTCTACTAGCTGGTGCTAATCAGAGACTCTTACTGATGGCTCTCAAGGAAGATTTCTTGCTGCTGACTCAGTACTATTACCTAAACTGGTCCTTAAAGCTTGTAAAAACAAGCATGTTATGGAAACATGCTGTAAATCCTATGAGCAACAAAACCTGTGCTGGATGGTGTACATCCAGAAGTTAGCAGCATGCAGCTGCAAACAACCTTAGTTGCAGTTTAGTCAAAGCCCCATTACCAGATAAAGGAATAAACCTTGACACAATTGGTATAAGTGGAACATTTAAAAAGTTGTCAGGCAAAGTACACAGGCATGAAGTGAGGAACTCATAAGCAGTTCTTCCATCTGGATGAATAGGAGACTAGACACAATTATGTGCATTTCTGTTACCTAGGTCTTCATAGTTAGATTGCTAGTTATTGCCCAGTCACATATTTAATGAACTTAAACACATCCAACAAATCCACAGAAAGAAGAGAGGAACAGTGCAATAAGGGCTATACAGCACAACGGAAGATCCTTGAGATAGCCTGAACTAGCACAAGTGAGCACACAAGGAAGCAGCCCTCCAGTCTCTGTCTAGGGCACAGATCTGCAGTGGCTGGTGGATCAGCGATCAATAGGGGATTCACTTGTGTAATTATAGTGCTGACAGGCTCATCTCACACATACTGCCTTGAATAAACTTCTGCCTTAAGTAGGTTGCAGCCAAATTTGTCTTGAAGTTGAAAGACTGTACTTGAATACTTAAACTTGGTGTAACAGATTGGAGGGGAAAAAAAAGAACACCACTGCAGCCCACAAACAACGCTAGGATTTTCTTGCACAAAAACCCTTCCCAAGCTGCTTTTTTTATTTCAGTTTACAGATGACGAGCTGGATATTTCATTCTCCCCTCCTTCTGCTACACACTGCAGGGGCTCATGACAATGGAGTATACCTGAAGTTAATCCTAGCCTGTTGCTTCCTTAAAATGATCCTTCCATTAAACTGATGAATGTGTTTCCAGCTTGTTTGTTGAAGATGGAGCCCTTTCTCTTACTATTGCCTTTTATATTTTATCTCTCTCAGTTAATTTCTCTGACAGAAATGCATGAACTTATGCTAGCTGCAGCTCCATAACTTGGGTTTCCTCTCAGAGGAAATGTATTTCCTTCTCATCCTTAAGATCTTCTCAGAAATGTTATTTCCAGTGTATACACTTAACTGTGACAGTTTGTCAGTTAAAGGCTTTAGCATAAGTCACACAATTTTCCATGCTGTAAACAGACATGATAAAATCAGAATTTTTAGGAGAAACAGTCACAGCACATGCATTATATTGGATAGAGAGCTCCCAACACAACTGGAGTTTTCAGTAAACAGAGCAAATGACATGCTAACAAAGGAGATGAGTGACTTGACGTCACTTCTTCCTTCTCCCAGATTCTTACTGGACTGGCAATCCCTCCTTCACCAGCATTCAGACTACAGAAAGTCAAAATACCTTGCCAAGGACTGTTCAATTACATGGGCAGGCTTCCACCTAGCTCTTCACTGATCCCTCAGATAACAAGATTAATTAGTTACTAACACCATGATGGAAAACCACCTAGAAGCCCAACCTAAAATTCAGCCATTTCATTATTTTGGGAGTGTTTTGGGGTTTGGATTTTTTTTTTTTTTTTTTTTTCCTTGAGCAACTGTCCTCTGTGCTGTTCTCTAAACCTGAAATACCAGACATCCTCACATTCATAATGAATGCAACCCTGCAATACCACTAAAGACAAAATGCCAATCCAATTTGAGTTCCTGAGGCTCTGTAGTGATGGCTTCTGACAAGGTAATCCAGGCATGGTATGTTTTCAAGGCATGGCATGTTTTCAGATCTGAGCTGGCAGCCCTGGGTAATGTTAGCTCTGCTGCTCCAAGCATCCTTGGAGAGAAGGGCACAAGCATCCCTTGGGTACTTCTAGTCACATTCTGTTCAGGGCTTTCCTCACCTTTACCTTCCTGGAGCTGCCAATATTTCTTGTTTGCAATGTTCATAAATCTGCATTTAGCTCGTGCCTGGGTTTGAGCCTTGCTCTGCAAGCTTACCAACCCTCAGGACTTCTCTCTTGTCACAAGGACACTTCAAGTGCTTCTGCTGTTTCAGCCACTGCTCCCCACAATAGCCTCGCCTTAGTCCTGACACTTTGTCCTTCCCTTTGTAGACGTGCCTGTAGCAGAACTCAGGCACAAATAATTTTGATTAAAAGAGGCAGGAGAGATGAAAATCAGCTCTTTGTGCTCACTCAAGTCTGCTTCAGCCCAGTACTGAGATTTTGATGATAATCTGTTTGTTTCTCTTTTGATTAAGAGATTCACTTTTCCCCTTCAAGGTCATGGTAATGACAATGTTTCCTCTTTCTTTTAACCATTTAGAGAACACTACTAAAATCTGAAATAGCGGCTGAGCTATGGAATTTGCCTGCTCAACCCAGGAACTTTTTTAACCAGTCACAGAATGTTCAGTTTAGAAGGTATTGAGACATACAATATTTGCATACATGTACACTCATATACACCAAAAACCAAACCCACCATACAGAATAGAGTCCAAAATGTCACAAGTCACTGAAAACCTTTATTTCACCTAAATCTGGAGTACATAATGTATCACTACCACTTCCATACACTCAGATCAAGAGACTGTGGGTGGCAGTAGGAGACTCTGGATTGATTTCAGACCGCCAACCACATGGTAAAGTGCTGTAATTATAACATAGATGACAGAGAAACAAGAAGATGCATCTCACCAGTGAGACATGCAAATACTTAGGTTAGATTTCTCATTCTACCCCACCCATGAATTGTGTGAATATACTTTCCCATCTTTCCACAGGATTCAAATGCTAGTTTAAGAAATGTGCATATCATTTTAACAGTTTCTGACAATACATCAAGGCATTGATTTCATCATTAATTGCTTCTTGCAATTACACTTGTCAAAATCAATCCTCAATACAAGTCAAGAAGATGCAAATAAGGGAAGATTTTGCTTATGAGATTCATTCTCCATGTGCTTTAGTAGATGCAGGACCAGTCCCTATTTCAAGGGGTCTCTTGTATTGTTATACTGAACCAGTTACAGACATTGTAGTAAAAAGTTGTTTTTTCTTAAATGATTTGCAGAACTATGGAGAAGAATGCAAGCATTCATAGTGCATGTTCCCAAGACATACTGCAATGGTAAACCCAGATCTCCAACTGACCTGCAGCTGTTTCTCCTCATCTTGCAGCATGTTACTTCTTTCGTTGATGTGAATTATTAGATCAATGTTATATTTCCTAATTTCCTCTGTTGAAATAGTACAGAATAGAAGTGGTAGAAAGTCTGCTAAATAACAGACCACTCAACTACAGGTTCTCTGCCTCAGTCAATCTGTAGGGTCTTCCTCTAATGTACAGTTTCCCAAAATATATATTGGGGAACTCCCTGCAGAACTGTGCCTGAGGACACCACAGTGCCCATAACAGACTTAATATCCTCCATTGATCTTCCCAAGGAGAGAGGGAGTCATGTGGAAACCTCTCCACAGCCTGTATAGAAATCCATGTAAGAGGAATAACACAGGGAGGGATGAGGCAGGAGCAGGTGTGGAGAACAGGTTCTCACACCCTGCCTGCCCTGTACCCCTGATTAGACTAGGCTGTGAATCCTTGGAAGCAGGGTTAAACACACCTCCTCCTCCCTCCTTTCAATTGGTTCCCTTTGCCTCCCCAGGTAAGAGCCTTCTCTTGAATAGCTTAAAAGAAAAGAAAATTTTATTTTTTTTTCTTTCCCCCCCTCAAAATTACCTATTCACCTCAGTGCAGCCTAAAGAGATGTGGCTAAACAGACAAAAAAAAACCAAAACAAAACAAACAAAAAAAAACCCAACAACAACAACAACAAAAAAAAACATAAATAAGAGAAGGAATAGATGATGAGGTATGTTTCCTTTGTCACAGTACTTGAGGCATTGAAGACCATTTATAGAAGGACAAATTGAAGGCAAGATGAAATCTGCAAAAGTCATTAACTTTACCTTCTGCTCTCACATTATGCATTCTGAACTAATATTCTATTTTTTTTTTAATCTTATTCAAATTCCCCTTTCCATTGCAATAGAAGCAAGGACAACAAAACAGATAAAAATATATTGTCATCTTTCAGAAAATATTATCTTCCAACTCTCCAAACAGGTACTTATCCAGCTGCTGAGCACAGCAGTATATCCTCTCCATATATCCTCTCCATCAATAAACACCAATTTAATCCTTATTCAGTGTTAGTGAAGCTGATCAAGACCACAGCAGTGTAACTTCTTGGTTAAAGCATGCAGAGAGCCATAATATCTACAGCCATCAGAGAACTGAAGAGTAGAAACAGAGTCCTACTAAAGCTGTCACTGAAACACAATATATGAGGTATTATCACCATTAGAGTGTACCTCAGGAAAGAGTTTCATTTTATATATGCACACATGAGGCAAGCTCATGTCCTGGTGAATTAATATGATGTTCAAGAAAGTGTTACGAGGCTCCTTCATCTGAACCTTTCTATGTAAAACTCATTTGCAAAATAATCTGAACCAAATCTATCTGTTAGATATGCTGCATATGGACATTTCAGCTGCAATAATAAAGAGTCTGTACCTAAGATGGCATGAATGGAAAAACGTTCCAGCTACGGAAGTTGGATGTTTGGCAAAAGAAAAGTATAAAGCCTGCCTTTACTAAAAGGAACCATTGCTTCTTTTTTCCTGACATTTCATCTGTCCCAATTCTCTATTTCAGAGAGCAATAGAAAAGAAACCAAGTATTTTGTTACCTACTACAGAGTTAGAATAAGTTAAATGAAAGTATGAGAATGTGAAAAATTTCCTTCAATTAAGAATCAGCTTACAGATGCCAATGCAATTTATATCTTTAAATTAATCATGTCATGGTGCACTGGGTGCAGCTGGGATGGAGTTAACTTTCTTCACAGCAGCCCATATGGTGCTGGGTGTTGGATTCATGGCTAAACCAGTGTTGATAACTCACCCATGTCTTGACAATTGCTAAGCAGTGCTTGCACAGTGCCAAGACCTCCCCTGGTTCTCACTCTACTCCACAGCAAGTGAAGGGAGGCTGGTAGGGGGGCACAGTGGGGACAGGTGACCCTAACTGGTCAAATGGATATACCAGATCCCAAAACATCAGGCTGTGTGATAAAACTGGAGGAGAGTCCCCCCAAGATATCCATTGCTCGTCATTGGTCTGCCAGTGGGATGTGGTAATGATTCCCTTCTGTCACTTGTTTCTTTTCCTCTTCCTGATCAGGGTTCAGTAAATCACTTTTTCTTACCCTTTTTTTTTTTGTGGAAGGGTACAAAAGGCCACAGAACTGCCTGCCTATATTCTGAACTGGGGTGCACTGTGGAAGAAACTCAAAGGATAGTCAAACATGAGCACCTCCTTCCAGCTCCTTCAAAAATAGAGCTATGTCCTAGGAATTCAGGGAACATCCATTTTAGGAAACAAAATCTGTAATTTAAATTCCAGAAGGTAACAGCTCATCGGCAGACAGACTGAAGAGGGCTGCTGCAGCTCAGCAATCACCACACAAGCTCTGCCAGGCATACATCATCATAAATGCAATGAGAAATTGCCGTTAGACAAGTCTATCAAGTAATTTTTTTGAATCACAACACTTTGAGACAAACCGAGCTCACACCTATTTTTACTATTCATCAAGGCAAAGCTTCTTCCTAATTGAAGGAGACAGAAAATTCAGTTTCTTTCCCAGCTCTGCCACCAATCCAACCTAAACATAAGTCGAAATCCATCAGATCTGTGGCCAAGCCCACTGCCATAGCCACATTGCTGGGCTCCACCTCCAGCACTGCACCACCTCCTTATACAGGTGTGCAGCTGCTTGGGTAGGTTTTACGTCTCTGCTTGGTTACTGCTAGCTGTAAGTTTCCCAGAGTACTGAGGAATTCCCACTAACTTAATATTTAAAGCCAGAAGTATCAATAAAAACATACTGCTCTACAAACCCACAACATTAGTTTTATCTTTACTGACAGGCCATCTGATTTTTTTTTTTTAATTGCTTTCACTACAACAAAAATTTCAGCAAACAATTTTAATAAAGCTAAAATAACCCTCAACAACAACAACAACAATAAAAAATCTATGAACTAAAGAACCCTAATTGCTAAGTCTTAACATCACCTGTTATGACCTAATCATGTTATGTCCCAGTTTTGGGAAGCTAATGCTTTTAATTACAGAAATGTGTACATAAAAACAAAGGCCAGCAGAGTCCAGGTATCTTTTCCATTTCTGCTTGTCCTCTACCTTCAGTTCACCCTATTTATTCAGTTCCTGTCTTGAAGAGATTACTGTGTATTTTATACCATACCTTAATCTTGCCTAGAGCCTCCAGGCTCCAGCGAAAAATAAACACATCAGTAATAATAAGATGACAAGTTGTATTGAATTCAGAACCTATCTTCATATGAATAGTTTTTAAACCTCTTCTGTACAGGAATTAAACCTTTTATTTATTCACATACACATATGTATGTATGGGTGTATACAGATATAGATGCATGCACATCTGTACACAGCCCATACTCTTGTTTTACATATATAACCTATAACTTTACAAACCTTGTAAATTATAACATAACATTTACAAATACACATATATTTAATATATTTTATAGTATGTAATAATGACTGTTCACCTGCTTCTTCCCAACTGTTAAATCCATTTCTCTGTAAAGAAGGGATCCTTTTTCAAAGGGAAAAACACTGAGGGTACCAGAAGTAGAAAGTGATGCCCAAGTCCAAAAGAAGAGAGAAACAATGTCACCGACCCCACTCCTTGGCAGCACCAGCATCTCAGGACATGGGCAGTGGGAGCAGAGGCCTGAAGCACAGAGGACTGGGAAATCCACAGGGATACCACCACCTTGGCCTGGGAGTCTCAGCTCAGGAGCTTCCTGACAGAGGAGGATGGTCGCAGATGGGAAGCCCATAGAGCATGTTACAAACAGAACAGCAGGAAACAGTCCAAAACCAACCATTCCAAAAGGGAAATTTTGCCTTGGTAATGTTCCTGCAGCCTCATTACCTCCCCTACCAACTTGCTGCTTCGTAAACTAGATCTGAGGCACTAAAATAGTGCATTTGTGGACTTTATGGTGTTGCATAAGCTTATAGCTCAGGAGACTTTATGACTCCAAGTCATTTGTATCGATTTATTTACTTCATTAGGGAGGGGCAGATGCAATTCCGCACTGATGGGGAATCGAATTGAAGAAGTAATAGCTGATTACACATTTTAAAATTAAATTTTAAAGTGAAGTTTTTTAATGAGATACTCAAAATTAAATACAAGGAGTATTAACAATCTCAATCTATAGTTATAGACTTAAGTCACTGATATGATCTGTAGAAGAAGAAGTTATGCAGCTGCTGTTACAAACTGTTTCCTTACCTCCTGTATTTGATAAATCTTCACATGACCTGCTAACATAACTATGAAAACTGTTTAATTGTATAAATGACTTTGCAAATTTTTACTCCTGGGCTTTGAAGAAACTGTGTTAACAGAGACCACCAGTTTCCCTGAAACACAGCTGAATACTCCATCAGGGAAGCCCCTTCCTACTTCCACTGCAATCAATGCAGTAAACACTGTGCCTTTGAAATGCAAACTACTTTGTCATTTTCCTTTTATGTAGCCTCTCCAGCACCTCATAGGCATAACTGTCATTGAAGCAATAATTTGGCAAGCATGAAACAACATCTTTAAGTGAGAAATTAATTTTCCCAGAGTAAAAATGTAAAGATTTCATTTTAATATACAAAAATTCATAACAGAAGTGGGGAAAAAAAAGCAAGACTATGAACCATAATACTTTCCACCTTTCTGTTTGGCATGTCAAAGTACTGTAAGAAGATAAATAAGCATTATTTCTTGCTTTACCTGTGGGGAAAGTTGAGAGCAAACTGTTCAAGGACACAGAGTGAGCCAGAGACATAACTAAGGAGGAAAGCTGAAACTCTTTAGCCCCATTCCAATACTCTGCTATTGCACCGCACATTATACAAATCATTACAGAAACAACAGTGAAGAAATCACTCTCCTGTTGACTTCCTCAATATCACCTTTCCTTTGGGGGCTTTCTACAGACCACTTCCAACCGTTCTTTTTGAATAACTCTTTTGAATAACTCTACCCCCGGCAAGTCCTGCAAGGACTGCGTTGAGCACCCCAGCCAGCACCAAACCCAGGACAGACAGCAGTGCTAGGACACACCAAAGGCTGCAGCATTGGCTGTACGCCCTGGGAAGGCAGCCAGGCAACCACACCAGCAGGAACAGCATCATAGGAGGAGGCACAAGGGAACATATCCTGAGAGACTGAAGTTCTCAGTTGGGCTGAGTCAGCGCTATTGTTACCTCATGAAGATCCAGGAATGGACGTAAGCGAGCATGATGTCAGCACTCAGAGAAAATAATCTCATATCGACCTAATGGAGCCTGAATCTTTAATGTGATATTGATTCCACTAATGTTCCTCCATGCTGTCATCTGGAAGCAAAATACCTCTTTGTTATACAGTAAACTACACTCAGGGTCACGCAGTACAATAGCCACTATCATTATGAAGTGGATTTTGTTTTGTTTTTTTTTAAGCAACAAAAGGTGTTTAAAATTCTGCATTCAAATGAGGAATAACTAAAATGATTAGCACTAAGAGGAAAATGGGGCCATGCCTAATTCCAGTCATTGTGCATTATATCTTGAAGAGAGAAGACACCTCAACGTGGCAGGCACATTCTAAGCAAGCAAGGCTGACAGAGCTGCAGGAGTCACAGGACAAGGTGTTGCAGCACCAAATCAACATTTACTACTCATTTTAAAGGCTCCTGTAGTCAGAGGTTTTGTTCTTTTTTCCATCTCTTCTCACTATGCAAGTTAAATACAATTCCCCCTCCCACCAAATGGATAACAGTATGCCCACTCTATTTAGTGTTGATTGCCTGCTTTAAATCATATGCTGAACGTTCACCAGCTCCCACTGATTCGAGGAGAGCTGTATTATTCCTGTTAACAAGCTGAAGCTTGGTAAGCACAGTGTGGAGTGCAGGAAGTTCCACCTCAACATGAGGAAGAACTTCTTTACTGTAAGGATTACAGAGCACTGGAACAGGCTCCCCAGGGAGCTTGTGGAGTCTCCTGCCTTGGAGACTTTTAAGACCCGTCTGTATGCGTTCCTGGACCTGCCCTAGACTAGACGGTCCTGCTCTGGCAGGGGGGGGTGGACTAAATTTCTGGCGGTCCCATCCAACCCCTAACATTCTGTGATTCTGTGAAGCTGCATACACAGAAAACTCAGAACTGATCAGGGAAATTCTGGTGGCAAAAAGTTTTGCTATTAGACTCCTTCACTGAACCCAAACTTCTTCTTGTTCTTTTCTTCTCCCACATCCCCTGTAGAACAGGGACAAACCCTGGTCCCATTCCTTCCCTCCCTCAAATCCCAGCCAGCTCTCATCTGCCACCCCACACCTTCTTGTAACACGATGATGAATAGAACTAGCTTTCCCATACAGAAAAGAGAAGTAACAAGCACCTTCATTTTTGGAGGGTGTAACCCTACCAGGTGTCTAAAGAACTAATGTTCTGTCCAGGTTTTGAAAGTTGCAACACTTGTGATTATGCATTGTCTTTGCCTTTTATAGCTTTATACCATAACTGCGGGCAGAGGAGCTCATTAAGTAGAAGACATGGTGAATAATCTCACACACCTCAGTATGACATTTGAGGCTATTCCCCTCTTCCTCCTCAATTCTTGAAACACTACCCGTTTCTCTTAGCTTCCTCTATGAACAGCAGGGACCTCAGCAGATTTGGAAAGCTGGCAATGAAAAAAGCCATAACAATGCACCTTTGGTCCATCTACCCTGTTTGTTTGGTTTGATTTGTTTTTTTCCCCAAATCCAAAGCTGGCCCCTGGCCAGGATCACACTTAAAGTGATTGCTCTACTTTTGAAGTACTTCAAAAATCTTTGCAGACAGCTGTGAAAACTCCTGTCAGTGAATAAATTCAGAAATTCTACTCAAAAAATATTATAACTATAGTTAGAATATACAAGATGAGTCATAATTCTGAAAAATGACACCCCCATCTGTTAAATTCTCAAAGCTGGGCACTTTATATAGAAACCACACAACCTTGCCTCAGATAAAACCCTCCTTCTGAATCTGTATCTCTTCTAAAATAGTAACCTGCCTTGTTCTCCAGCTTAGAAAGCTCTATTTTTGGATGATGCCCCACTACAAATAAGGACTGTTTTGTTTGCACTTCATCCAGCTGCAAACAGGTAAAAAAAAGATAGGGGGGTGGTGAGGGTGGTAATCATTCCTCGTCAGTAAATGGACCTCTGCCAGATGGCCAAAATGAAGGATGCAGTGGATTAAACACATTTCACCTCTGAGGGAAGTTAATTGTGCAAATGTAGTTCTACTAGAAATTATATGTACATTAAAAGCTATGCCATTCATAAGCTGCCCTACTTGGAAATATTAATGCAGAAAAATAAATTTAAGATTAATAGCCAAGTGCATACAAGCTTTAACACACATTCATATGTAAAGCACTGATTTTGTGTGATCACAGGGAATATTTGGTGGGAGGGGGTTTGAATTTATTGTGTTTTTAAAGATAGCAAATGCTCTGAAGCAAAGAAAGCTTTGTGGACAGCAGATCTTCACTGACACCAAGAGTTTCTGCTGTAAAAGTAGTAATTATGGATACTCCCAACTTTAGGAAATAAATAGATTTTTTTTTTTAATCTGTTTTGTTGTTTAAACACTAGCCAAGTAGCTACATTAACAATGAACTGAAGATGCTGTAGGAAAGATTCATATAAAAGAAGTTTATGCTCCAATTATAAGACCTGCGATCCTATGTATGATAGCCACAAATTTTCCATGATGTTTGGAAAAAGAAAAAAAAAAAAAAAACACATTTGTTTTATTGAACCATTTTACTCATTTTATGTGCAATTATTTTTCTCAGAAAAAAAAAAAACACATCTAAAGCACACTAAAATTTGCAAAGTACCATCCCTGCTTCCAAGCATTTAAAAACTAAGGTGATCTTTACATTTTTAGTGTTTTGATTTGGGTTGTTTTTTTCCTGCCTTTGTAGGAGATACTACCAGGGAATCATCAGATGTACTCTACCTCTTTCTTAGGTGAGTCAGGTTTTTTCCTGTTTTGTGTCACAACTTGTGTTTCAAAAAGTCCATTCCTCTTTCAGTGAAGTGAGCATAGGAGAAGAACAACAACCAAAGTATTTTGTACAAAAGTTTGTCTGGGTCATCACAGAGCTAGAACACCTATAGGGAGATGAATTAATTCATCAGAGGACAAGAACCTTTATTCATGAATATTCTCTAGACAGTTTCTATCCTTCATGATTTATGAATCTAAGTCAAAGTGCTTCTATGGTAAAGGAAGTTTAAACATAATTAGAAAAAAATCCATCTAGTGCCGTATCAGTCTTCGCTCTTGCTCTTTAATTCCTCAGAGCTTTCACCATTTGCAGCCTTCCTGGCACCTTTCAAGATTAAATTACACAGAAAAATAAACAAGTCCCTTCTATCCTCTCCATGAAAGGTAATGGTGCTACAGAACCTAAGCTAGCAGACAGGAAACTTAAAGCCCAGAGAATAGAGTCCTGGGATGAAGGACATCAGTGCTAACACCCAGGTGCTGCAGGAACAGTGAGCTTCACCAAACTGTGGTCATGAACAGGACTAACGAAGATTTCCATCCAGCATGTGAAGGAGATTAGCAGAAGCTGGGCAGCTCCTGCCACACAGTCCTTAGAGTATTTTTTTCCTGTTTTTTTTTTTTTTTTTTCTATGCAACAATAAGATTAAAATAAAAATCACAAATTGAAGGGGAAAAAAGCAAACCCTGAAACATTTCTAGAATTTTCCTGGGACAGCTGAAAAGGAACAAAACAAAAAAGGAACAAAAGAGGAACACAGACAGAAATGTATGTAGCATAAGTCAATCAAATCAAGATGTATTTGTGACACAAATAGTAGGTTTCTGGGCAATGTGCAGCATTTAAAGGAACTGATTGGTTTATGAAGAGGGAAGAGTCTCCCCCACATTCCAGCTCAACAATGCAAATAGCTTCATAGACCTCTGCCATGGGTAGAGTTGCCAAAATTGAATTAGCCATGCTAGCTCAATTAAATATACAAAAAAATTAGACTACGAGAGTTAGCGAAAAACCACTACAAAGCTGATTAAACGTTACACATTAGCTACTAAGAATATTAAGGTTATTAATTACTTTAATGACCATTTTAAACCTGGACATTTAATATTTTGCTCTGCATGTCTTTATTATTAGATATCACCTTTAAGTAAAAACTGATGGCAATTTTTATGATACTTTAAAATAAAAATCTTATTTTTTCAAGAAACACATTGTTTTGAATTCTTTTCCAATTAAAAAAAGATATTATGGTGATTCAGTATGCTCAAAACCAGGATTAAGTTATCCACTTTAATATACATACCCTGTACAGGCCAAATTATTAGGGACTGCAAACACCAGCTCCCATGTGCCATATGAAGAGAGCAGGAGAGATCAAAGGCATTGATACAGGTTGGAAAAGAAAGAGGAAGATCCACCAGCAGGAACAGACTTTTATGCACATTTGAGGGAAGACTATGCTTTTCTAGGCTGTACTGGGAAAACTTGGCTATAAAAACCACAACTTCATAGATCACCATTCCTGATTAGCTGCTGGCAATCTTTGCATTATTTAAAGCTGCTTCTCACACTAAATGTGTGTGAACTCAGCACGGACTTTCTTTAACTGCTATAAGGTTCAGCAAATCATGCCATTTTTCTTTAATGTAATCAGTGAATTTCCATCAGTTGCTACTCATCCTCAGACGAACCTCTCTGTTTTTCAGCCACTTCCCTTCTTTGGCCACGAGGGCAAAGCACAGTTTACACTCGCCATCCCATCTGCAGCTGATATGACTGCTGGGGGGCCAAGAGCTTACCCTGTGCAATGGGGAACATTGACCTATTTTGTAAGGAGTGAATGGCCTGTCTCTTCCTATATTTCCTGGTTCCAACCTTATTCTCCTGTTCTGCCCTGAAGACACCCGAAATAGAAATCATATAAAGAGTCCATCTCTTTAAACAGTTGCTGGGTAACATTCTCAAAGAGAGAATGTGAAAGATTTCTGAAGAAGCCTTCCTGAGGCTTCTGAGCCCTTTGGCAATACCTACACAAAAAAGTATCTGCAGCCTGACCTACCAATTCTTTTTTTTTTTTTTTTTTTTTTAAATTCCTATTGTAAAACTGCTTCAAAGCCTCTTTTCATTAATTATAACTTGGTTATGGTTAGCAACATTTAACCTGAAGGTTATTTGCTAATGCAAGCTAATCAGTTAGCTAACAAGGCCACATATGAAAATGTACCTGTGATTTGATATCAGTTTCCAAAGGCAAAGCAATTTTAACTTAATAAATGCAACTTCTCTGTTTAAAGATTAGTGCATGTGCCGTCTATGAGCAGGCCAAGGTGCACAGCTTGACACTTTAAGCCAAGCAGTCTACTTCCATGAACAGCCTTGAACAGTCCTCCTCCAGACCACCCCATTCCCACTTTTTCAATCCCATCAGCACGAGGATGCACACAACTGTGCTGACTGCCAGAGCAGGGATGCAAAAAAGCCAGCCCATTACACAACACCAAACCCCAAACAAAACAATTTCATTCACTTTTTACTCACCAGTGATCCTATCTACTCCTTAGTGAGCTTGTTCTAGGTTAACAGGCATGACCTAAGGTCCTACCTCCTTTACCTAAAGCAGAGCAAAGCTCTTGCCTGCTTCTGTCAAGACAGCAGCTGTAAAAGCAGCCCTAGAAATATAAGGGACAAAGAGGGGATTTGTTTGTGTTATTAAAAAAACCAAAGTGTACAGCATATTAGTGGAATTTACAGGTATTTGTCCATACATACACAGTGAGGTATGAAAGGCTGTACAGGCCAGGCAAAAGCCCACCTATGCTCTGCAACAGCCAGCCATAGCAAAGCCCTAGGGAAGCTGCTCAAAAACAGGCAAAGCATGCACTGAGATGTCCTCAGAATACACACCCACTTGCAGATCTGGGACCTCCTGAACCAGAATTACCATCTTCCCATTTAACATCCTTCAGCAGATATTTCTGAAAAGTGTTCTGTCATTTTGTGAAACAATGCAAAGTGCCATGTGACAAGCTCTGCAGCCCAACTACATTGTGCAGAAGGGGATTTCTTCCATGTGCGTTGAACTTGTAGCCTACCAGTTATGCTTGATGCTGCCAGCTCTTCTGCTGGAGGACACAGTGAGCAGTCATTTCATAGCTATCTCCCCCTGACAGTCACGAACACATAGACCTCCATCACACCTCTGCCACTGTAGCTCTTTTCCAGCCTAAAGAATCATATCATAGCTCATCATTCCACTTTCAGAAATCATTTTGTGCGCCTTTAATCACCCTTGTCACCTCTGTCCATATCTATTCCAGTTAGACTGTATCATTTTAGAAATGGCAAGACATAGGAAAGGGGACCAGAACTGCCCACAGTATTCAAGACACAAGTGCACCACTGGCCTACATAGGACCACTGAAGATTGATGCTAGTTTTCTCCTTCCCTAATAACTCTTAGCTCTTGATTTGGGGGTGGGGTGGGTGTTGACCACTACTGAAAGACTATTTTCCTAAGATTGCCTTTGGTAGTCTTAAGACAACACTTCTGAAGGAAAACTGGCAGCTCAAATCAATACACTGATTTTCTTTAGCCCTTCTATTGCCCAGTTGCGCAAACTCATAAAGCGTGTCTGCAATTTTTCAGTCAGGCCTCTGTTTGACTACCCTGAATACCTTAGTATCGTCAGCAACTTTGCAATTTCACCATTCACTGTCTTTACCAAGTTATTCATCAACATATCAAGCAGCACAGGCCTCTGGAATAATTCCCTTGTGCATTATCTTCCCCACGAGATTTTATTTTACTGATACCTCCTTTCTGCTCCATTGCAGTGTTGTACTTTTTTTTTAAATGAAGAGTTGTGGATGGTTGCTGGAAGCAGGAAGCACAAACAACTGAAAGCAGCATAGGTCATCACTGCTGATAAACATCTGGTGCCTGGAGCAGACAGGGAGGCTGGGTGAAGTCTGCAGTCTGTGTTTGACAATGGCATGAATGAGGAATGTGGATTGAGGCCAGGTATGGTCCATCCATCCCATTCTCTCACTTATCCTAGCAGTTACCTGTGTCTGGCAGAATTCAATGTCTGTGCAACTGAAATACCAACTCGTAATGGTTTGACTACAGTCCCACCCCCACACTTTGCACAAAAATAGGTAAGGAATAAATGTTAGCCATATTCCAACCCAACTTGTGGGACCAACACCAAGTTGTAGGGACAGACCCACAGGGTTTTGTCCCTTGCAGGGCAGAGGGAGGAGAACATCATCTTCTAAGATTTGCAGCCTTGGCTACAGGACTGTGTTTTTCCCTTGATATTATTTTTGCAATTGCATTTTAGAGCTATACAGCTGGTCTGCAGCTCAGTGTATCTATCACCAGCAATCTTAAAGAGTCTGTGTTGCACGTGAACAAACCGTGCTGGTCATGCACCCAACTGCTGCTTTTGAATGTGACCAGACCTGCAGCAACAGGCTGCTTGTGCATCTGGTGTCAGACCTACAGTCATGGCTCTAGTTGGCATATCAATTGAGAGATAAATTCAGCTGCCCCTAGCCCCTCCAGTCTCTGAGGACTGGTTAGAACACAAACAGATTCATCTGCTATGCATCATTTTTATCCAGAGGTTCATTCTTGAAAGTAACTCCAATTAATCTCCCTGAGACAGACAATGGAATTTTTGGTCTTCCCTAGAAACTCTGCCTACCCCCTGCCCTGTCCAATCCTTAGTCTTCTGATGTGTAATCATATTAAAAGTGAGCAGTCACTTGTCACAAGTAGCTCTTCTGTTCTTTGATGCATACCACATCATTGTGATGATTTGTTATTCTCTATTTTACAAAAGAACAAACACACTCACTACAGTGGTCTGTTTGCCTTGGCAGGGGAAGCAGTGACAGTATTCTTCCTTCCAAGATATTTGCAAAGCAAATAAAAAGTATAAACAAATACACACTAACACCTTTACGATCTGACTACAATCTAGTTTTGGTTTGTTTGGGCTTTTGGTTTTGATTGGGGAGGGGGGAGCATGTGTGTTTTGGTTTTTTTCTGTTACAATACTCTTTTTCCTTGCTATATAACACTGTTTCCACTTTATTTTATCTCCTACCAGAATATACTCTTTTCCTTGGAGCGTTCAATACAATATCTTTAAAGACATTGTCTACAGTGTCTTTAAAAATATCTTTAAAAACCATGAAGGTTTGACCCATAACTACACTTCTCAGTGTTTGAAAATCAAACAAACAAAAAAACACAACACAAAACACAAACTCAGGCAGCAAACACACCTCCTCCTTTGGGAGTGTTGTCCTTAACTTCTGGGAAGGAGCCTTCTGGCTTTTGCTGCCCCTGCAGAGATGCTGAATTTACACATGCTGTAGTTAATACCACAGGGTACCTTTACTACTGTGTTGCATGCTCAGGAACCAGATGCTGCCTGTCCCCTGATGAATTCCCTCACTAGCTGGCCCACGAAGCTGCCACTGACAGTGTCTAAAGCATAGCTGCAGTATCCCATGCCAGTACGACAGGTACCCAATCCAGACAGACATTAAAAGGTATATGGCATGAGGTACAACACCTCTACAGTCTCTCCCATCTTCCTCTGTAGCACTGTTGGTGTAACCACATTGATGGCAGTAATATAGTCCCACTGCCCCACTTTTTCTTCTCTACGCCTAAACCCACCAAGATTTTATGTTACTTATGACAGGCTGCTGATCTGACTTGACTTTAAGCTTTAGCATACAGCTGTTTCTCTGTCAGCTCAGCCTACTCTCTCTCTCTCTCTCTGTGCTTTGCCCCAGCATTTATCATCCTCCTACCACATTTAAGATGCATATTATGTCAATGCCCTCTTTTAAAAGACACGTGTTTCATTCTGAATTTTGCTACTTGGGTTTCTGGTATTAGTGCAGAAATGCATATACCATCTTTTGATTTTATTTTCCTCTGTGCACACATTTAAGCAGCACTCTATTTGGTTCCAACTCCTCATTTCCATTTCCTACCCAAAAAAAAAGAAAAAAAAAAAACCAAAGAGAAGCGAGGACTTCCAGAGAACACAGCAGAGAAGTTACTGCCTAAGTTTAGTTTCCAGAACCTCTGGATTCATTTTGCCAAGGGCACGAGCAATGGACCTTGACCACTGGATCCTCTCTTCTTCTTTCCCTTCTCCAGAACCTGTCCAAACAGCTTGTGATATTCTCCATCACCTCAACACCCATCAAGCAAGTCACCAGGTAGCTCTTCCTTGAATAAAAGAACCTGGTTTTAATATATTCCTCATAACTTAATATTACCTTCTATTCCAAAAGGCCTGGGAAGATATTTGCAGTGTATCACGACATCTTACAAAGAGAAGGATTCACTGCCACCATCATATCACTGCCTTCCTTGGGCTGCTAGAGACGGGGCTGCTGTCCTAAGACCCTGACATGCTCCGCAGTGAGTTTCTCTTCCTGTCTCCTCTTCCCTCAGCAATATCAGCATTGGTGAGCTAAAAGTGAACCTGCCCTATAACAGTGGTGTCAGCAAACCCCTCAGCCACCCTCAGCCATGCCCAGAGGCAAATATAAACCATGTTTTGGAAACTCAGAGCAGGAAATTGAGAATCTATTTTTCCCTTGGTGGCCTTCTGCTCACATCTTATTTAGAGGGGACCATTCCTAGTTTAGTCTGCATCTACATGACCTTTTCAACTGCATTTTTCATATTTCATTGACAATGCTGGGGAGTGAGAACTTACTGGCCTCTGATCATGCAACATATTTGGATTCAACTGGCTTTCTAGTTGGGCTGTGTCTCTGAGATGCAGAATTACCTGAAACTTGTATGCTGGGAAGAAAGGTATCAAAGACCAAAGACAGCTGAACTGATGTCATTCTCACAGGTTATCTAGGTTTGCTTAATACAACAACCCCGCTAGAGGCAGGCACCACATTACCTGCAGCTGAAGACTACAGGGTTGATAGAGTTCATCTGGCTTGGGACCATGGAAAGACTCATTGCCACCATGTTTGTTCCTTTGTGCAATATTCACAGGCTCATGTTCGAACAAGCTTCTCATGCCTTAATAGAAAGCTCCTTTCCCCCCACCCCTCCTCCTCTCCCTTTCTCATACCAAGACACATGACTTTACCAAGAGTGTTTTACCCAGATGAGTATACCTAGGGAAGACTTGTCACTGTTTCAGTTAAGCTGGAAAGCACAAACATGAAAAAGATTAAATATCCCTATTTTTGCCTGGCAGATAATACTCCTAAATCCCCAATGACACCCTATGCTGAATCTTTCACAAAAATAGTGGCATACCATCACTGTGAACAACGTAAAACATAAAAATCTAAAAATATACAGCAACACATCTCCCACAAGCAACTCAGGGTAGCAATGTACCGAAAGAGCTGAGCTGCTCTGAAAGAAGCCACAGCCCCCTCACTAGCATCAGCATTTAAGAGAATACTCCCAGGAGCTGGATTTCGTTTCACTACCACTGTGCTTCTTTCTCTGCAAATCCTGCACTGCAATGGTGCTGGCATTAAGGAAGGATTTCAACTCTACATACATAATTTGGGGGTGCAGGGGGAAGCCTATATATAAATACCAGAAAGTTAATGGAAAGGAAGTTTTGGAAACAGTTCTTACTGTCATTACCAAAGAACTAAATTATTCATCCTACTGAAATCAGAAAAAGGTGCTGTGACATGTCATTGCTTGGATAAGAATCTTTCCATTTTCCACTAGCAACACCAAACTTCTGCTTTCAGAAATATGCACAAGGTCTTACTCTTTGATAGAAGTTAAATGAAGTGATTACTGATCTACTTTTTATAGAAATTGCTTAACTTTTTTTCTTTTTCAAATTTCTCCAAGAGTCTTGTCTGCCTATATGATAAGAACAGAGATGTACCAGTTGTTAGAGAGTTCCTTCCTTCAACTCTAATATTCAGTAATGTTCCTCCAGGTATCAGCAGATATATGCATACTGATGGAGAAGTTCCCATATTGATTTATCCCAGACCTCTGATCCAATAAGGCATTTATCTTTGCCATACAGAGGGTCACAAATACATTTAGCATGATGTGTTAAACACAAAGGCTATAGAAGAATTGAACCATAGTTTCCAAGGGGCTTCTGTTCAACCTACTAAAATGTGAGAGTACAGTCTTCACCTGTGAAACAACCACAGTAGATCTGCACCTACACTTTTCCATATACAACGAAGTCACTGGCACAGTACCAGAATTTTTTTTGGTTTGAGTTTCTTTAGTTGTTTGTTTTTAATCAAAGGTATCAGAGAGTCTTGTAACTTCAAATGTTGACCTAAACCTGTTTTTTCTGAAGTTTGTTTTGTTTTGTTTTGTTTTTTTCAGATTGCTGTGATAGAGCTTGGAAAGCCTTGGAACAGTCTATTGCAAATTTTCAGTTTCATAAATTACATTTATTTGTAAACAGATAAAAAAGCAGAAACATAAAACAACGAAATTTAAAGATCTCTCTTCTTGTTATCTCTACAAAAAACATTAAATGGACTACAACGTGCTCTCTGTCTATAATTTATCACATACTTGTAAGCAAAAATGTGTTCCACGGTATCCTAAAATTTAATTTTAAGAAGTCACTATTCAGACCAACCCCGGGGTTCCTCACTTAACTATATGTCTAAGCATAATGCAGATTTATCTCTTTCATTGACAGACATTATAAAAAGTGTAACAGAAGTCAAAATAAAATCTACTGAAAATTTTCTAGGTATACTGTCACAATTTTCATACAAGAAACTAATGCACTTCAGTAAATTTACATATTCTTTGAAAAAAAAAAGATGTGAGTGTTCAGCCAACACTGTTAAATTCAATGCCACATGAAGTGAATACCTGGCTAATCCCAGAAGCATAAGCACTATTTTTTTCCTTTTTTATTTTTTTATAAAGCCTGCTTATGAATTTTAGTTTCATAGTAGCAATTTTATTTGGAACACTTCCTGAAAGAGGAATTTTTTTCACTTATTACAATTCTTAAATAATTGAATGCACACACAAAAAGACCACATCACCTGCTGTAAAATAACATATATCCAACAAATAAGCATTTGGGTTTACCACACAGTGGCACTAAATGAAAACCATCAGACCTTAAGTAGCCTGGAGCAAGCCCTGCATCATTGACACAAAATTAACCAATACTAGTCTAATTAAAAAAAAAAAAATCTTCAAGATAACAGGGAAGATGAAGTAGAGAAAGTTTTACAGTGGAAGGGTTTGTTTGGCTTATGACACATAAGGTAGCTTATTTGGGATAGTTAATGCAGAGCTACAAGTATATTAGCTGTGCCAAATTACAATACAAAGCTTTATTCATGGTTTACAAATATTCATTGCCCTCAGAATGCCCTAAAGTTCAGTCTGCAGTAATCCAAGCATGCACATCTCAGATGGATTAGTCACACCCATATGCTTCAGATTTAACATATAATTAGATTTTCCCCTCTTAGCTCCCTATACCATCCTCTGTCTTTTAGTTTAAGATACCAGTGTATATCAAACCTTAAAATCTAAACTCCAGAGCGTTGCAGACAAGAAAATAAAGCCCAGTGTGCCACCATCCCTCCAGCTTCTGCCTCTTTTTTTTTTTCTGATGGGTAGCTATTACATAGTTCAGTTCAGTAAAGCAATCTCTTACCCAAGAAGAGCCAAATGCAGATCATACAGAATAGCCTATCAAAAAAAGTCTCAACAGTTTATTTTATAGCCCAAACAACAAATCACTAGTTGCAAAGGCATGTTACATTAAAAATAATGGAAGAAGGAGACAAATTCTAGTTTTCGAAAGACTCAATGTCTCAGGGCATTTGGAGGGAGAAGCAGTGGGAAAGCTCAGGAAATTTTATTAATTGCTGCTAGACAGACTGCTATAACACAAAAACTCTCACCATGTACTAAATATTATCTAGAAATACAAAATTACGAAGTGTTCCATGTTTCATTATAAGTTATCAAAAGATAAATATAGGCAGACAGGGAGAATAAAGTGAAAACAATACTCCACCCAAGATGGATCGTCAAGAAGGATCTTTAAATCTTCATATTTAGACCAAAGATGTTTTCTTACTGCATATAGCGACATCTGATTTCAAACACATCAATTCTTGTCTAAAGAGACCATGGAAGCATCTAAGAGCAAACTGCTGTCTTGCAGGAGCTGATGTTTAACTATGGGGAGAATAAAATTTGAGTGGAAATCTTGGTAATACTTTGAAGTGGCAACTCAGGGAGACGGCAAAGAAATATTTCCCAGAGGCAAAGGTTTCACTGACAGCTAGCATTCTGAAATATGTGTTCTCTAAAATTAATTCACTAACTGAGGTATACCATCCCTTCACTGTCTTATTAGTTACATTCGCGGGATAACAACACAATGGCACTAAAGTAGGAAGCAATCAATCCCCCCATACAGCTATCAAACTTTACAGCAGACCCTTGGAGGCTTTAAAACCCGTCACAGTTGAGCTGGAGGTGGTTTAGTAGAGGCTGCAGAGCATATTTCAGCACTTCAGAGTGATTGCTAAGGAGCAGACTGAACTGAAGAGGGCTGCAGGAGCAGCTGTGCAATTCAAACCACACTTAACCATCTCAGTTTGCACTCCAGCATCTCCTCCCCAGCATCAGGCTCATCCCATGCACCACAAGCACAAGACAAACCCCATTTCAGGATGAGATCATGCAATAGAAACATCCGAAGTTGCCTCACTGTCTGTGGGGTTTTGAAAGCTGATTTTTTCTCTAACATTCTCTTCTTTTGCAGGTGTTTGCCACTACCAATTGGTAGAGGGTTCATACACACAGCCCTAGAAGAGGGCTTGGAAGCAGAAGACAAACACTTAAAGGCTTTGCACAGCCTTTTGCAAGAGGGCTAGCCACTCAGCTAAATAAGCCTGAGAAGATTTAAAAGTACACTGTTAGGTAAGACTGGATGCAAATTTTCAGATTTGCCATCAGATATTAACATTGGGTTCCTTTTGTAAAATTTGTTGCCACAAAGTTCCCACAACAATCACGTGTTACATCCAAACAACTTTGATTCTCACCTCCAGATGATGCTGGGAAGTGTGCATGTAGCCCAACCATGGGCACAAATAACTAATACCTACCCTCCAGATCAGATAAGCAATAAATCATATTACAAAGTGTCTATAATTCCAAATATCTAGTATGAGAGATGTTTGTAGAGAATATAAATTAGCAATGATGACGAGGCATTAATATATCCCATTGGTTTCCAGTATTGTTTAAAAGTCTCCTAGAATACCACACAGTACAGAATGCCTTATCACAAGGGATCAGCTTGGAAAACTATCCAGTGCTGTGGAACAGCCAAAGCTACTGAACAGAAAGCAACAAAAAATCCCAACTAATTCAGATGCTTCCTCTCTACCCTCCCTTTCCCATTCAATCCCTCTAAACCCACTGATCTCCAGAAATACTATTTCAAACCAGTTCAAGGTGCTCACAGAACAAGCAGACAGAGGATCGATCCAATAAAGCCTTCGCATATTTGGCTTTGGCTCCTGTCATTTGGTAATGAGAAGTACTTGGTCAGCAAGCACCCAACCCACACAAATACGTCTTTACAGGTTTGGGTTTTTTTTCCAAGGTGAAAACTGGCAAGTCAAAAAAAAAAAAACACACCTTTGCTTTTTCAGGTGAATTTCTTGCCAAATATACTAGTGCAGAAACCCAGGCTCTGAAGCAGCACACAGCCTTTGCTCAGAGCCACCCTGCTCTGGGCTCAGGGGAGCTCTGTCACATCTCTGTCACATCTCTCCTCCCTGGATCTGTCAAGTTGGACAGTTCCAGTGTCCTGCCTCCCTCTGCCTCCACACAGACAAGTTGGTCACAACTGCAGCAACTGCATTGATACAACTGGGAGATGACCAAGTGTTCAATAGTTTAACTATTTCTGGCTGCAGTTTTAAAGCATTGACAGTTCAAACGAGGGCTGACCTTTAAATAACTGAGCCCTTAAGATACCTGCAAGTACCCACTCCGTTGCTGCAAACAAGTATTTGGCCAACTTGTTTCCTGACTATATCTTCATGGGTTAGGCTTTAGAAACAGAGGAGCTTTTTGACACTAAAACCAAGGTAAAGAAATAAACAGTAACAAACAACCCAAGAACGAAATAATCACACACACACCATTTTAGAACCTAAATACTTAAAATAATAATAATATTAAATAAGCAGATTCTTTTCCCACCTGTAGATCATAGGTCACATCCTGGTATCTACAACACAAGAACTATTTTCAAGTTCCAAAAAGTTTTTTATTCCTGTTCATGTAGATAAAGACAATTGAAATAGTGAAGATAAAAATCACATACTTTGAGAAACATGCACCAAAACTTCATTTGTTACCTCACAAAATAACAGGTATGAAGTGAATCTTACACATGGATTTACATGAGGAGTTGTTACAAGCTTCAGAAGTCCTCTGCCTCCTTGGTATTCTAGCAATGCTGCACTGTCTGAAGATGGAAGTGCTAACAGTTCACAATAACAGCAGGTAATACAGGCATTTTAGTGTGGTGAACAAACTGCAGCTGGACAATGTGGTTAGCATACATTCTCCTTTAAACAGTTCACTCACCAGATTGTTCCTGAAAAGTTTAAATCATGGGATACATGAATACTTTCTGCTAATGCTAGAAAAAAGTTTATCGCTGAATTCTCCTTCCCATAAAGCCAGTCTATAAAATAAAGGGGAGGCACACCCTTTGTGTAACAAGCTGCTGCTATGGAACAGAAGCTGCCTTATTTCTGCATGTAATCTTCTGACCACTCTCAGCTGGTAGAGCTGGACAAGTGCAACTGCTATCCCCAGCTGAAGACTTTGATCTGGTTTTCATTGTGTCATGGAGCCAGCCCTTTGTCTGGCAGAAATAAGCAAAACCTTGCTTGCAGTTGTGGGAAGTGAGGCATCACCTCTTAGGGCTCCAGTGCCAGCAGGAAGCCACCACCAATTTGGTTAATCCTTAAGTGCTTGCTGAGTGTAGGGCTCTTCTCCAGAAACATCCAAGCTTCTCCAGAAACATCCAAGCAAGAGAGCTGGAAGTGGCTGGAATCAAGCAGAAACCAGTTTCAGGAAATCAGCTATTTGGATGATGAGCAAAGAGATCCAGGCAGGGCTAGGTAATGATCCAGGAAATACAGAAATAGAAAACCTACAGACAGGGTAGGCTGCCGTGGTTGCTTTACCTTCCTCCACTCCTGCAGCCCCATGCAGATACACAAAACCACTAGCTCAGGCATCAGCACAATCATCTGTAGCTTCATTAAGAGAGCTGTAAGTCTATTTGTTACCATTTCTCACGAATTCAGGCTTTTCTTCCTATTTATCTCTCCAGTATCACTTGCACAACTGCAAAGAGAGATAATATGGAGTAACTAGGATAGAAATAAGATAAATTAAAAGAATTTGTGAAACTAACTGTATATGTAGAAAATAAGAAATCATTCCACTAACCATTACGAAATACTTGAAAGAAAGCAGGCTAAGTAGATTTACTAGCTAACAGGAGAGGCTTTGATTCACTAACAAGAAAAGCTTTTGATTTGCTAACCAGAACTGAGCGGATATCTACAAAAGGAAACACAAGAACTAACAAACAGAGAGATATATTTCACCCAGTTCTAAAACAATAGTCGTAAAGACCAGAACTGACAGACACAAAGTAACATCCATCCTGTGCTCATCAGTAAAAGAATGACTGGTAAAGAAAAACAGATGCTTACCCAAGGACAGAACAAACCAGAACCAGTTTGGTCCTGCAAGCTTGCCAAATTTCAACATTCCAGGGGAAAGGTGAAGAGTACATGGCGAGGAAGACCTATGGCCTTCATCCTGACGACCACCATATGACCACCAGAGAGCACTGCACAAGCGCAGGAGGACTGATAAACTAATTATCATAGGAAGCAGGGGTAGGCGGGGGTACGTGATGAAGATGTCTAGGTGTCAGTTGAACATGTCATGTTTTGCTGTATAAATATGAAATAATTTGCCACTTTGGGCATGCACGTTTGTGGTGGAGCCACCCCCCATGCACCTGCGATGGCATTAAACATACCCACTGTACAACCTTTGGGTTATAGAGTCTGTGTCCGCACATCAGAGATGGCTACAATCCCACACAGGAGACGGATGAAGTGTGAAGCTCACCCCAGCAGACACGGTTCCTCCTGTTCAAGTGGAGTGAGCAAGAGTCTTGGGGAGCAAATGGAAAAGTGGAGCAGGGCCTGCAGCTCTGCCCTTCCAGCCCACATCATTATCACTACCAGCATTGCTCTGGCCATTCAGAGAACTAGGTCTTAACCCAGCTCAGAGAAGACACCTTTCCTGAGAAGTGCCTGTGAAGACAGACCTTTGTGCAGACCTTCCTTGAAAGCACAGCCATGCAAACAGTTGAACCAACCTGCTGGTGGAAGCAGCAACCTTTTAGAGAAGCATGGGAGAATCTGGACTTAGAGATGTCACCAGCAGAAAAGCAACAGAGAACCTCAGCCTGGCAAACATCACACCATAGCCAGGTGTGGATTTGGGGCAAGCACCACGAGGTGTGCACCACTGCTTCCAAGGAAAGAAACCACCTCCTCCTCAATGCACAAGCATAACCAACAGAGCAGTTAGGGTCTCCCCACACAAACATGAAGCTGAGAAGGACCAGAGAGTTTACTCAGCTCCTGTACCAGAAGCACAGCACACCATTCATCTGAAAGGGAGATTAAATCCCTCTGGGAGAACCCGGACCACTGAGGGTGTCATGTTCCATCTCTCAGGAGAGGGATTTCTGCAAGCAGAGCAATTATCACCTCACCAGTTAACTAACTGCCCAGTGTGATCAAAGAGGAATGGTCCTCTTCACCTTAACTGGAGAAATAATGCATCTACACTTTCAAAGGTGTCCAATGTAGAATAAACTACAATAACAGATGGAATTGAACAGGTGGGGTATACAGTTGCACATATTTTCTTCATCTCTTTCATATATTTGTGGAAGGAGTTGTATTTCAAAGAACAGCTGTTACAGGTTCTGCCTTTTCCACAACAAGTCTGAAGCACTCAGACTCCTGTTATGTCCCACTAAGCCAGTGCCTGAGTGGAGATGCACACATTACAAGCCTTCTCTGCACAGATGCACACAGACTTCCAACACAGGAATGATACAGTATCACCAAAAAAGAAAGTAGCATTTTTATTTTCTGCCTTAAGAAAAAAAAAAACTATAGTTAAAGCGCTAATGATTTGGTCCTGTTATTGTCCACTTGACTTGATTCATACTACCATTCAAAATGGACTCGCTGCCCAGCCTCATGGAGCAGAATCTTTCCTAATACTGACAAAGACTTGAGGGATGATGACAACAGCACACAGTCATCATGGGCTGAAAAGGTTGGTTTTGACTGAAGCCTGAAGAAGGAAGGTCTGGAGCTATGAACAAACCTGCTAATACAGATCCTGCCACCACCACCACACCACACCTATACATGACCCTTTTGGCCATTCATCATTGCACAGTATGAAAGTCTCCATTTGCCCTGCTGTCCCTTTTCAATAGTTTATAGTGTACATTTTGCATGCAGTTACTTTAATACTTTATTTCCATAGCTGTTTATATTCTGTCTCAAGTATTTTCATTGCCCACTTAAATAAAAGCCTATCTTTAAGCACATAAATAGTCCCAACAGAATTGATCACAACAGCTTGCAGGTCTGTGTGGACATTTTGGCAGTGCTTCTGCATGCATTTTGTCACAGCAGGGTAGCAAGAATAAGGTCATCATAGTTTTGTTTAACAAGTCTTAGTAACATCAGCCATGACGATGAAAACATAGCAAACAATCCAGTTCTGTACTTAACAGCATATTGGATCATTTAATAAGCAAAATGTTTCCATCAAAGAAAAATAATTAGAATTCCTTTATGAAGTAATAAAAATATTTTTCGTTGTCACTTGTCTCGGACTTCAGTCTTTAAACTAAAGGGACAGTAAATGCAGAAAATCAATGACTGCATATTATATGGAATAAATAAACACCCAAGAACCACTGGAAAGGAATTAATTACTGCTTGTGGAAGCAGTATGCTTTATAAATCTTTTGTCTTCAGCTGCACTAATGATCTAGAAATTCAGGTATAAATATTCAGTCAAGTTGCTCTTCCCAAATCATAAACAGTCTATTAAGATCATGGCTGCAGAACCGACATTTCTGAGGTAATAACTAAAATATTAATGATATTTACCCTAAGCACACTTGAAAACATAAGCAAGTACATCTCTTATTCAGAAGGTAAGACCTGCAGGACACTTCTCTACAGCAAGCATGTTTGCAGCTATACTCTCAGGTGCCTACTTCCCTTTCATTCCTGGTTAGCCTTCTAGCCAAACATCTCAGCACAGCCTGAGCTGTTCAGTTCATGCTCATCAAGTGCTGCTGAGCCCTGGCTGCTCTACCTACTAACTACTATTGGGAACACAACCCTAGAGAGAAGGCACACTAAAGCCAACTATTTTTGCTTCTTCATTCTCCATTCAAGTCAGACCTTAACATTGTTTTGTGCAGCCTAAGAGTAGTAACCCAGATAGCCAGCCATCAGAGCAAGGTAGAGCCAATGGACCGGGAGCTGTGATCATACTAACCAAGTCTCCAACCTGTTCAGAATGCAAGTTTTCTGCCCATTTTTGAATCGGGAACCTGCTTCAGAGAGGAGGTTGCCAATGCCATTAAAAATCAGAATGTGCCTATACAGGTAACACTGTCAACAGGAAAATACATGGGCCACACAATTGATGATGATGACACTTTCCAGGAGCATCACAGGGACCATACCACAGATGAGCTGTTACTGTAGTGAAAATAAGCCAAGTTCAGAAGGACCACTACACCCTGAACAGCTGGGCAGTAGCAGCCACAGCATTCGGCAGCATCATGACTTCAAGGTACCAATCTGTGGTTTGCTCCTGGTCCTGGCAGAAACACTTTGAGCTGAAGAAAGGAAAACCTTTACAAAAAAGCTCATACAAGCTCCTTCTACCTTGGTACCTTTAAATAAGTCTTCAGAGTTTAGGGTTGGTTTTCTTTTGGTTTGTTTTTTTTTTTTTTTCTGGGTGGTCTTTGTTCCCTACTCTCTGCTGGTCTTCTGGACCACAAAGATCCGATGTGCTAGGTTTACTCAAATACTGATAATGGTTGTTTGGGGTTTATGTGGGGGTTTTTGTTATTGTTTGGTTTGGGTTTTGTTTTTAAAAGATCTGTTGTTCTGCAGGAGTCTGGGATGATGTGTATCTTACCTGTGCAGTAAGTCACCTCATACAGATGACATAGTGGAAACATAGGGAGAAGCATTTATGCCTATCAGACCCAGCTTACTCCATTTATAACATGACTTTTATGAAATATTTTTTCAAGAAAATGTCCATATTCAACAAAACTTAATTCTAAACAACAAAAGTATCATTTGATTAAAGAAAGGAATTCCAAAGAAAAACATTGAAACTGCAGAGGGAAAAATAAATACAATTAAAAACCCACTGTTTGTGTGATGTTCAGTGTTATCACTCTAACATACTGTGTAATGCTATTAATCATTGAAATAAACATTTTAAAAACACTATATAAAGCTTCTTGTGAGTATTGGAGAATGAATACACAGCCCAAAAAAACTCAAAACAGAATTAGAATATTCTGAAGTTTTGAACCAGACAAGATGAAAACCAGTTTTGGTACAGCTGAACCAGACTAGAAGAAGAAGTGTGCTACTTCCACTTGGGATAATCCCAGTTTATGAAATGAATGCACCTCCTGTTTGTTGCAAGGAAAGAGTTCAACCCATATCAACATGTCTCCTGTTTCTGTTGCCAGTGAGACCCTTTGAAGCACGGCTATACATCAAACTGCTTCACAAAAACACATACACAGGAAGAGAGTATTTTTCCATTTAACATTATAATTTCTAAATATAACTAAATGTAAATGACCATGCAGTGGTCATCTGTAAAAAGACATTTTGAAAATGCTGGAGTATTGTGGGGAAGATGCAGAATTACTAGTGTGAAAATGTGTGCTCTGGGTCATCCACCCTTAACCTCCAGGAATTAACCAAATGAAATGCAGAGAAACAGCAGCACTTAGATTTCTAACTGATCAACAGTGCACCATGCCAGAAACAATAACTAATTAGCTTCCAATTAAACTGTTTACATCATTTCTGAAGCAAAATAACTGCAATATTTTACATCCTTTTAGTAGAAATAACCATTAAGAAGATGTACTAAGAGGCATCATAATTAACACTGATGTAAATCCAGTAGCAAATTTGAATATCATATTACAAAAATACAACCACCACCAAAGAAAATACCCACAAAGCATCATATATATGTGATTTAAACTGCTGTGGTCTGATTGCAAAGCTCATTAGCTACAGAGGTCAAAGCATATTAGGATTTCCACATTGTATATTAGCAAATTAGGCAATTATCCTCCTATATTCCTAGGCTAAATTGTAGTCACTTATAAATCCAGTGGGTAACATCTTCAACAATTTTGATTAAAAAAGAAAAAGGCAAAAAAGTGAGACTGGAATTGAACACAGTGTTCTAAAAACAACATTAGCTATTCTGGAGACTAGTTAGATATGCTCAGTGAAGACAGGTTGAGCTTCAGGGCGAATGATTGTACATCTTACTACTCAGCAAATGATTCCCAGTGGTAGCAAGGCCCACACATACCAAAAGCACTTGCTTGTAGTGGACTGTAATTCCCACTGGACTGGTAGGACACTACAGATCATTACATTTATCACATTCCCTTGCAAATGAAAAGATTCAACATGGCAACAGTTAGCCAGCTGCCAGCTAGACTCCCACCCAAGCTATCCCAGTATATACTCTCTATTACACAAAGGGATAAATAACAATCATATGTTCATAAATGGTACAGATCTTTCTGCTTCCACCTCATTCTGCAACTCAGACAGGGAAGCAATTGCTCCCATGCAAATAGTCGCTTAGAAAAGATCTTCCCAAAGGACTCTTTGCAATTTCCAATTAATTGTTCTGTCCTGAGCCCCTTACAGACAAATTCCCCTAGAGCCAAACAGGGGACCTTGGCCGCGCTGTTCTTTCCTCGTGTGCAGTCTCTTGACAGAAAGCACAATGGAGTTGTTATGCCTTCACCCAAATAAGAATATCCTAAAGCCTGAGAAACCTTTGTTGTCTGCTTGCCTTGGCTACTGATGGCAGCAAGCTTTTTACCCTAGACAACTATCTTCTACACTTACGGAAGATTTTCCCCATCTTTCCTCCTCCTGCATCAGATTGCACAGCACTATTTTACAATGTTCTCTTCATCATTCTCTCTCTCTAGATGTCACAGATTCACCACAGCCCTCTCCATACAAACAGTCTTCAAATAAGAAAGAGACTTTGACAAAGTTCCTGTGATAACATGAAAAAAAGCAAGAAAAAGTGATTCTCCTACAGCCCTACGTTGACTTCTTGGGAACAAATAGTATGACTAGAACTAAGTGATGGAGGTGAGGGGTAAATAGTAAAATTTCAACTGAAATATCAGTTTGAATAAATGAAAAAGCTTTTACAACAAAATTCCAAAACTAACATCTGTGTACTTGCCTGTACAAATATATTTATTGTCTTACTGAAGTCAATTGTACTTCTGGATTTGTTTCAAAATAAATATCATAATTTATCTTTTACACAAGAGATTTCTTAGCCTCTAGTTTCGTTGATATTGCAAAAAGTAATTCAACAAAATTTACATGTTTTCATACAAAACGCCATGAGACTAGCTACATCAACAGTTCCAACCATTAGTTCATTCCCTGAAAAGCTGCAATGTTTCAGGGACAACAGTTATCTCCTGGTTCTTCTGTACCTGCACAGGATTTAGATCAGAGAGGTGCTACTCCAATGCCAAGAATCACATGGGCCATAGTAACATAAATAATAGACAATGGAAGACATATACCTTCCCAAGCATAAAGTGGCAAGTGTGCAATATGGAGGTGTGCTAAGCTACAGAAGAGCCTGGTGACCTCCTATTCATGCAACCCATAAAAAGAGCAGTGAAATAGTCCGGCCATGGTGCTAGCATCCTGCTCACACACTTAAGGCAAACTGCAAACCAGCAAGAGCATCTTCTTCATGAGGCAATGATCCAACATTAGAGCAGTAATGTATTCAGCCTCAGAGAAGTGGCACCATTGGCCATACCAAGCCCACAAGAGCTCAGGTAATACAGTGGGCTGAGCAGCTATGTCACCCTCCCCACAGTGGTCTGTCAAACTCAGTAGCAAACTCATACCACTCAACATTACAGCACTAGGAGACAGTGTCACGTTGGACCTCCATCAACTATTCAAGAGGAGTTTCAGAAGCATCCGCTACCATGTGAGGTGCCACTCCCAGGCAATCACCTTGAGTAGCAAAAGAAAGTATTACCACAATCTGTTCACCACCACATTTATTGGTTTCATCAAGCAATGCCTAACTGTAGAAAAGGCCTTAAGGTTTTACCCCACGATAGACTCAGTAAATGTATAGAGGCAGGTTATTACCTAGCAGTAACATTCACAGCCAACCTCTACTCAGATTCTGGTAGCATCCTGTCAGCCATCTTGTTACTCTAACAGCTAATTACACCAGGTTGGTCAGATTGAGGTCCAGAAGCAAGAACAAAGGCTGCAATGGACCTGCCTCAGATACTAACAGCCAAATGCTGAAGCAGTTCAGTGCAAACATAATGCAAGCCTTGCTCCTATTCATTTCTTCTCAGAACAACAGAAAATGGCTGCTTAAGAAACCGCATATTCAACTACCATAATTTTCAGCTTTGGCAGACTTGATTTAAAACACGATGCTGTTGCAACAAAAAAAAATATTTTGCATCTTATGAGTACCAACAGACTTCTATTGTGAACAAACTTGCTCATTAAAGAGATTTCTGAACTGGTTTTGACCTTCATGCCACCTCCTCAGAAAAACAATGATTCCCACCCAAAAGAGGATAGCAGAGGGCCCACCCTCAAGTAGTTACCCAGCCAAGCCACTCACAGAGTATGTAGAGACTTCTGTTCAGGCTGGCACTTTGCTTAATCTTGAAGTACTTGACTCCAGACCTTTTAGAAGGCTTGGGAGTGACGTAACCATTACGATATTAGCCCAACCCTTCTCTCTTACCCCTCCTCCTCCCATCCAAATAAGTTGTTCAGAAAACTCAGATCTGTTCTGATTTAAGATACAATATTCACAAAATTGAATTCTTGCTAAACAGCCCTAGTTAACTCCTACTCAATATTTTGGATTGGCACCCAAATACATGACACAGACACACACCACCACCCCCACCTTAAAGCAGATTTGGTTAAAAAGTACATTAGTACCTGAAAAGCCATTTCCCTCCTAGCTTAGTTAAGCAACTTAGAGTTCTATACTGTCAGTAATATGATTGTGAAGATAAATATAGTGTTGTTTGGGGGGCTTAGGGTTCCTTTTAAACTCACTGGGCACCTTTATAAAAGAAACTTTTAACTGTGGAAACCTCTCCAACGTACAGCTTTTTGTAAAAGTCAGGAAAAAAAAAATTAAAATCATTATCTGCAGGTATGCAATAAGGAAGAAGGAAGATATGAATCAGTATTTTTCATGCTGCTGTTCGAAAGGTTTTACTGCCAGACTCACCCCATTATATCTGAAAGATATGAAGCAGTTAATCTTTTTTGTAAATCATTCTTTTGAAGAGCAATTTAAGAATCCTATAAATTAGCTGTCAAAATCTTTATAATTCCTTAATTTTACAGGATTATCCAGATAAAATTGCATAACTACAGGCAGATACAACACAGAAGAGATAAAACAAGGTCAAACATGTTTTTTCATTAAACTTTTGCCACTATTTTCTACTGAACAGTGGAGACTGAAGAGACTGTTTCTAATTAACAAAGTCCAGGTCTGGCACTATTCAGTATTTTTATGAATAATGCTGGCAGCTCGGAAAGCTCTGAAGAGAAATGAGACGTGGCAGAGGATGAGTAATTCAGCACAAATCTCAATATGATCCTATGTCACAAAAGAGCAAATGCAATCCTCAAATGTTCAGAAAGGAATTAGGAAGCAAGGATACAATTTTGCTCCCCAAGCAAGGTATTAGCTATACAGATTCAGGATTAACTGAAAGTTTCAATAACCCATTTCTTTTAAAGGACACCAAAAACTTAGAGATGATGCTGAGAATTACAATACTGTCTGAAGGTTATAGGAAAACTTGGCAGTGATGATAGAGCTCACTCTTTAGCAGATGAAAGGGGGTGGCTAGGTGACTTGGTATGACATCTAAAAAAAAAAGAATTTTCCATGTTCCAAGTACAGATTTTTTAATCACATAGGGAGTTAACTACCAATCTCAGTTGCCAAGGCAATGGTATAGTCTGCCTTTTAACGTCTTCACATCTAGATGGAATGCCTTTTCAGAAGGTGCCCACAAGTCAGCTGCAAGCCATGGGGTTCAGCACAGACCGAACAGCAGGGTTACATTCCAGCTCTTGCTCATGAGGTCAGGCTACGCCAACCATAAGCATTTTTTACTCTTAAACTCTATGAATTTGTTCGCCCAGCCAGGAGCAGTTTTGAGTGGTGTAGCTGTAAGCACTTTGGATGGGATTTATGTTCCCTAATATGAAGTTATCTAAAAGTTTGTTGTCTACCCTAAACAAGGCACTAGCTCCTCACACCTCACAGCAGAGGCATTTCTAAAAGTGACCTCTCGCAGGCAGTCTGTCTGTCTGTCCATACCTCTCCCTCCATTAGGTAAAAAAAAAAAAAAAGCCCCAAAAGCTACACACTTAACATTTGGGTGGCAGAAGATCAACAAGATGAATCTAGATTTTCATGATGGTTCCTAGCACTGTTAAAGGCAAAAGCAGAAATCAGTTGCTCAGATGCTGGGAATGAAAACTCAGCCTAGTTTAAATCAAGGGAGGTTTGCCTCTGACTTCAGTGGCTCTAGGACTTTTGTCCCTACTATGAACTGGTTGTATGGCAGTCACACCTACTAGGCTTTTAGTCAATGCCTGTGATCCAACACAGCTGGCTGCTCCTTGGAGTGGGAAAGCACACACCTCTGCTCCAAGGGGGTTCAGAGTCCAAGAGAAGAGCTATCAGCAAGATACATGGGAGTGCTGGGGAGCAAAGGGAAACAACCACACAGTATTTGTCAGACCTGATTGCTGTGTTAGACACAGTATTCATCAAATACCACCATCATTACTTCAGAGACATGCTCTGTGAAAAGAGCTGAATGTAAGATGATGAGATTCCTCACAGAGATATACAGAGCCTCCCTCCCAAACATGCATGGTGAATTCATCTTCCAAGGCATTACCCATTAAAGCAAAAATAATATTTCACCATCATGTACTTTGAATTTCTTTTTCAATGACAGATTTAAGTATTTAACATGTAGCAGAGCACAACTGAAGTGCTTCCTTAAGAAGAAAATTGCAAAGTGACACCTCATTTTCTGATGGGCTATCACCAGAACCCAGATTTCCAGCCTGACAGATTTTTAAAAAATGTTTAGCAAAATGACATTTAACAAAACCTTCTATTAAAAAAAGATGGAAACAGGATGAGCTTGTATTGAATTCATACCTCCAGTACTAGAGGTCTCCATAGTGCTTGCTGACATTTTAATCTAACCAGTAATTTGAGAATAATTGCATTTTAGGTTTCTATGCATGCAGGCAAGTAGGAAGGACAGGACTAAAGTTTAGAGCTTTACTACAGACTGGCCTAAAACACAGGTTTAGTTAATATAAAATGAGACAAAGCCATAACCTGATAGCTTCATTTCTATGAAGACTATCCTGTCTTAATTATTTTTAAACTAAAAATAGGTGTTGATATGACTGCATAAAACAGTATTTCAGCATATTTTCCACTTAATCAGAACCACTTGTACAGAGATTTGCACATAGGCAATAGCTTTAAATATTTGTAAGCATTAACACCTCTTTTCTTGCACAGAAACACTCATGAATCTAACAGCTTAGGCTGCCATTAAGGCAAGCCATACATATATAATATACAGAAGGCAGAAACAAATACAATCATACTACACAATGTAAAATGTTCAAGCCTAGAAACAGGACTACTTGGTGACTGTAACAAACTTTGTCCTGAAGTATCAGCTAGTCTCTTTGAAGACCAACTGAAGGCTGCATCCATCTCCTTGCTCAGCCAAGGAGAGGTACATAACCCTAAACCTGTAACACCAAACAGTAAACTCAGGTTCCTTTGACAAACTTAACCATCACATTTACAGAATACAGCAGCCTTATCTACCAAATTAAGGCAGGAAAATATAGAAGAGAAAGTGAAAAGTAAACAGTGATCCATCAAAATAGTCATTTTAATACATTCATTTTTGTGGAATGGGCTATGAAAGTTCAAATTAATGCACCATCTGACACAAACATAACTACATTACCAGCTAACAGTCAGGGAATTTAGTATCTCTCTAGTTCTACCACACCTCTGACACTTGGTTATTCCTGTGGGATCTTCTAAGACTGCAGCCAAAACAAAGGTGTAGTTTTGTGCTGAATTATCAGCTCTTCCCTTCCACTGCCACCTCTTTCCTTCAGAAAAGAGGATAGAAAATGTGACATTTTAGGAATCTACGCTTAAAATTTCATGGTAGAACTACCAGTTTAAAAGCAAAAATAAGATTTTTCTAAAAGTGAAACCCATCTACTTGCCAATACAGACATGAAAATCCCACTGAGTTCACCACTTCCCACATGCCTTCAGAATAAAAAGGATTTCAGAAGCTCAGTTACCACCTCAGTTATATTTCCACAGCTGAGCTACTAAAATCATAGAACTAAAGAAAGAGCATTACTGAAGACCTTATTTACCATGGTTGAGAAGATTCTGATATCTTTCAGGATGTATCAGCAGAAGCAACACATTTTATACAGCCAAGACAAAGACACATAGCAAAGAGAAGAGCTGTTCACAGCTAGGCAGTTCCCACCAGCCTGCACATGTAGTAATTCTGACCACATGGGAACTGACACAAAGCCAGATAAATACATGCAGATAAAAATGCAAAAATTTTCTCCCAAGGTAAGAAGGAGACATAGCCCTGAAACAATTCCCCATGCTGCTCCACAGGCATCCCACGCAGTTAAACCCTACTGCTCTGTCACTTACTGAGCTGCAGACAAAATCCAGGCCCACCCCTCTTCTTCTGTACCCCACTTCTCCTCTCACAGGGTCTCTATAGTTCCATATAAAAACAGAGCAAAACCTTCTTCAAAGTCTCAGGAGCCCACCATTAAAAAGCAGGCAGCCCCAAGAGCCTTTCTTGCAAGGGACAGCAAAATTCGCATCCTACTGCATTCGCGTAAACCCATTTTCACCTGCAGTAGGACCTAATGCTCCCTGTCACTGCATCATCCCTTCGGCATGGAGAAGTTCAAGTCCAGCAGAGAAGCAGAGCAGGCAGCTGGGAGTCAGCCTACCTCATTTCTTTACTGCAAGCATGGCAAGACTGCATTTAATTTGTTTTAACTCACTGAAGCATTAAATACCTCCAGAATAAACATAACGGACCCTAAGCCAAAAACACACCCTTACTCACAGCTCCTGTGCTGTCAGCCGGCTGTATTGAGCCAGCCCAGCCTTTAGGGACACACAGCAGAGCCAGACTGACTGCCTAAAGCTTCTACACCAGCTGCTCTTCACCTTGCACAGCATGGGATACAGATCAAAGCTGCAGTTACCAACTTTGGTGTAAAAACTCAGGCATGGAAATAGCTCCTTGGACATTGCTTAGGACCAATCTATAGCTTTTTAATTGGGATTCACATGGCTTCTCTGTTGTAATCACAGGACATCCCTACCCCTTGAGACCTATCACTTTTTTCTTCTCCTTTATAGCCTATTTTATTTCTCACTCAACCCTGTTGCTATACCAAGCCCATAAAAAAAGTAATCACCTACATTTCTCTTTTCCACACAATAGTATTAAAACTCTGCGATTAAGGACTATAGACTTGCCTTTTCACATTCTTTTCCTATTCTTTTATTTTCTTAACTGCATTAAGGAGAAATCAGGCAATCAGTAGCTGGCAGTGAGGAGTGAGGAAGGGGGGAGCAATAGGTAAAGGCAGTAATCCCTTATTCTGGTAAAACAGCAGCAGGAATAATGTGGATGATGCCAGACTTAATTATCCCTGTGCTCTCATGGCAGGGATTTCAGGGAGAGTAAGAATACCTGGTCTCTTTGGACTTGCATGAATTTGTTCCTGCAAATACCAATCGTGCAGAAAAACTGGGTCAGCCTGGTTTTCTCCAAACACATCAAACCAGCCTCTTATGCTGAGGTGCTCTCTCTAGAACAGAATGCCACCAAAATTCAACGTCTCTTTAGATATTCCTTCATCCAGATGATGGATGGTGGAGTGTCTCTGGAGGTATTTAAAAGACATATGGATGTGGTGCTTCAAGACATGGTTCAGTAGTGAACCTGGCAGTGCTGGGTTAATAGCTGGACTTGATCTTCAATGTCTCTTCCATCCACAAATTCTATAACCCTATGGGGGACTTGGTCCTAACAGCACATGAATGACTTCACCTCCAGAAGACTTTCCTTAGGTTTTCGTGTAAACCAGTAGGCATATTCCCCTGACCAACTCCTTGCATGTTTGGCACTAAAATCTGTCACTTTATGCAATACTGAATCCCTATGAATTTAAAATTAGCTTCTTCATGACTGTCTGTGTATACTCCTAATAAAAGATTTCAGCATTCAAACCTTGTGAGAATGTCTGTGTCATTCATAACTTATGAACATGACTTCTTTAAGCCAGGGTAATTACTACAGGTACAGTGCACTATGTAGAAATATAATATTTACATAGAAATGCCTTACTGAAATGTCAATATTATAAAGCCTACAATAACTGATTAGATTATTTTGGATGAGAACTTTAGCAAATAAAACAAAACAGCCTTTTCTGATGCTGACAGAGGTAATCCAATTACCAACTGTAAAGTACAGCTACTTTTCTCATCCTGTGTTGCATACACAACAGAGCACAATTACCTGCATGTCTTACAAAGACTACCATAATAATTAAATCTGGCACTGCAGTTCACTTTCACCCACGAGTCACTAAAGATATTTACAGGCAGGAGAAATATTTTATAAATATTTTATGTGATCATGGCCAAAGTCAGGAAATTATGGACAAAAAAAAAATTGCAGAAGATACAAATCAGATTTTAATTAGAAATGAACAATTACTGCAAACTTTTCCCCACTATGCTTTCTCAGACTACTTTGTAGCTCTGTTACAAAGAGAGTAAAAACCTGTCCACTCTGAATGATACAGATATGTAGACAAAATTGAGACAGACTGAGAAATAAAAAAAGGTTTCCATTTGAATTGTAAGGAAATACAGCAACTTTAATTATTTGAAGCTTAACTTAGAAATTGTGTCATTTCAGCCAGTTACACATGCAAGTTCAACTTCTACATTACAGCCAAAACTGGGATCAGAAATACAGCAGTGACTGCTGCAAACAGTAAGATTTTTACATTTGTGTGAGACACCATCTCATTCCAATTCTTGCTGACATTTTTATACTTATGTAAATCAGTGTACATAGAGACAGGCCAGGGGAGTTGCTATTTGTTTGCTGCTGTTTGCTTTTAAGGAAAAGAGAACCAACACTCTCCCTGGCAGTCATGGCTCACAGATCACACAGAAGATCTCAGTTTGCAGACATGCCAAATACAACCCTGTGCATCTCGATGGAGAGGACGTACATTTTAGAGGTCCTGATGTTCCATGAGGATGTATCTACCCCCTTAGTGTTGTCTGATCCTGCAGGAACAGAGGCCTGCACACATAGAATTTTCATATTTAGATTACACTTATTACTGGATAAAGTTAAGAGCAAAAATAACAAGCTCAGCATACTTCAAAGGTTAAACAAATCTTTAGCAATGAGATCATACAAACAAAACCAAATGAATGCACTGTGCTCATTTAACGTCTACATCCCAATTCCCACTAGTTCAGAAGGTCATCCACAGGTTTTTAAAGCTAATTCTCCTGGGGGAAATCCAATGTGCAACCTTCTCTGGTGAGATGCTCCTTTTATGAACCTGATCTCTTGCTTTGCTTTCCTTTCTTACATCTTTTGAAAGTGATGATGGAATTCAAATGGAGAAGCAAAGATCCTCCATGGATGTCACACGTACATCTGGAGTTTTGAAGCCAGTTTTAAGAACTCCTTGCTTTATCAGAGCATAGTTGAGGGGAAAGCATCTCTGGAAGTCATCTGGCCCAACCCCTAGCTCAAGTACGGTCACGTAATGCTCTTTGCCCAAGATCATACACTTCTTTGCTAACATAACATTGCTTTAAACGGCATTGCTTCTATAAGACTCTTAAAGGAACCTTATTTATTTGAGACTTTGGGGGGTAAAGTGAATCTCTGAAGTGCACATTTCATCCCTGATTGCTTCTACAGTCAGTGGGTTTCAGATAAACTGTAAAATAATCTTCCTATAACTACATAACATAGAAGTTCCTTAGCTCCCCAGCTTGCACAACTTTAAAATTAGACTTCTTCAGTATTCTCATAACTCTCAATATAGGTATTGGGGAAAAAGACTATCTATACAATGTTTCTGGTGGCCCCTTAGTTCAAGTTACGTTGAACAGCTTCTGAAAGCTGTACTACAACATACTAACAGGTGATCAACTTGGGGACTGATATGCCTACATTTCCTTGTTATGTCGGAGTTAGGAATTTGGCTGGAGGATCATTTGTCCATTTGGAGGGATTTCTAAAATAGGTTAGCTAAATATAGCAGCTAACATCTGCAAAAAGGCAAAACTTCCATACTGGCCATGAGAAACAGATTCTGCTCTTATCCATTCCAGTGTAAGAAGCCACCTGGCTTGTAGAAGCTGAGACTTGTGCTGCTGCCCTTTTCATGCCATGCTGCACTGAGGCAAAAGCCTTCTCACAGCTATCATAGAAGAAAATCTCCTTTCTGCAAACAGATCCCAAACCTGAAAATGAGAAAGGAATTTGGCTTTAAATCTCATTAGGATGCATTTCAGCACTGAAGGTAATCAAAGTTCAGTAACACCAATTTAGACCTAACTATCCAGGGCAAATAAGCAACAAGTCTTAGCCTCCTATCTACAGTCTCTCAAAGTCTCACCTTTTCTAATAACGTAATTTGGCTAATTACAACCAAATCTGACTGAAGGATAAAGATTGCAAAAGTGATTAATCTCTCCTACCACCTCTGTAAAAACAGATAGCTAGGAGTAGTTATCTTGATATTAAATTTACAATGAAGCAGCAAGAATATCAATTTTCATGTTGAAAAAGTAATATGCAATAATATTATGAAAACAGATGGGTTTACATCTCATAAGATCAACACAAAACCCAGACTACAAACTGCACTGCTGGGGCACCAGCTATTTCTGGCTCAGAAGGCAGAGTACCTTTCACTGAGTCACCAGTGCTTACAGTCTGCTGCCAAGGCCTCCCATCAAAACACCTTATAGTTCTGGGAACATCATCATCACAGCAGCTATCAGAGATGTGTGACAACACCACAAAAGACCAAATTCTTTGCTAGAATAATTCTGTTGATTTCAGGAGAGATGCAGCAGCAGAGAATTCAAATCACCATTCAGTGTTGTCATGGAACCCAATATTTTTATTTTTTTGAAAAAATACTTGCTGTACTTGGCTCTGCATACCTTATGAGAACAGATAAAAATCACATTCTGTATTAGTACCAGTGCCTTTGGCTGCAGGCCACAACATTATCTTTATAATAATAAACTGATCCTCAGAAGAGGTTTTGGACATGGATAGGTTAAAATCATGAAACTGTAGTGTAATTACTATGGTTACCTGACTATGAATGGAACAGGGATTAAAAAAAAAAAAAAAAAAAAAAAAAGTAATTCAGAAATTACCATCCTCCCCATTAGCAACAATCTCCTGAGGATTCATGCATTGCTTACTGGTAGGCCAGTACTTCAAATCCCTGAATGACAATGTCACATTCTCAGTCATGCTCATCTTCAACAGCATGTGAAGCTGTCAGCTTCCTGAAAAAGTCAGGTTTGTGTTCACTGAAGGAATAAGGGTTTTGTTGTTGGTAGAAAAAAAAAAATATGGAGGATTCAAGTGTCTTTTGGATACCTAACTTGAAATTTCAGAGTCATTAATGCCATTTTTGGCAGAGCTCTGTCAAAGGCTACAAAGAAGGATGTGGAGGAAGTCTCTGATGGCCTCTACAGTTCAGCTTCCCTTACATATGGGGAAGAAGATGGACAGAAGGAGCCTTCAGGCCTTGAACCATGTGGACAGGGGGACCCATGTTAGATTGTTTCTTACATTGTACTACCCCCACTCACTAGGCTCGTCTAAATGGCAACCTATGGGCCAGATGCCATCCCTCTTGCAAAGGGGATGACGAACAGCTGTTGAAGAACTGTGACATGGCAAAGCAACCGATTTATCCCACCTTTAGGCCCAAGCTGCTGTGTGGGTGAAGGCAGGATTCAGTCATCACAATCTCATAGACCACACCTGGAACCATGAGCCTACCTCGTGCAGCTGCAGCAGCTGGATCACCCTGACGGCAGTGCACAGCTAATTCTGGTGAGCTCCTTCAGTGAACTGGGTGCAGAGCAACAGGGGATCAGTGGTTTGCTTTGCATGATTTTTCTTCTTTTCCTCTTATTAAAAATAGTGACAGTCGAAAACCACTTCTAGGGAGAAGAGTCTTTAATCAAACAAGGGTCCATTGCATAAGAGCTCGATGCTGCAACAAAAGATGCACAAACCAGTGAGCTGTCCAATGATTTAGTTTTGTGAATTTCCACCACTGCCTATACAAACAAAGTTAAAGGTTTGTGACAGCTGCTTGTGTTTCAATTATCTCTTTCGGGATCTCAAAGTTCAAAACCACATTCTAGAGAAGCAACTGGCAGAAGGAAATTATTTCTAACAGCCCATCCACAGACGAGGCCCCTTTATTATTATTAATTACTCATATTGCCATAGAACCTAATTGTCCCAGGCAAGAATAGAGGCTCACTGTGTTACATTCAATACAAACAGGCAGGCAAGGGCAGGCCTTGCCCCACAAACTCCCAATCCAAACTTGACATGAACCATTGCCAGCTCTTCAGGAAGCCTGATTTAGAGCTCAACATCCTGTGAGATTTTAACCAGCCCAAGCTCCCAAAGAACTGAAAAAGTCACATCTCACAGATTTAAATGAATATTTCCCACACAGTCTCATTACAAAGGGTATCCCACATGCTGGAGCTCCATGCAGTAAAGCGTGGCATTTAACCTTTCCCCACAGAGCAGCAGGAACAAGGGACACTCTGTGGGGTGAGGCTGCCCAGGCACAGCAGGCGAGGAGGGGCAAGATGGATGCATTCTTTGCAGGGAGAGGCGGCTGGAATTTGGTCTTCCCCCACAATTAACAACTAGATGTCAGAAAAAGCAAACTAAAATGAAGCATTTCAACCAGATGCAGGGATTAGTAAATGCCAATGTGAAAGTCTCAGTCACAGCAGAGAAGAATCATGGTTCGGAAAGGTGTAAGCAGGAAGGAGAAGGAAAACTGTTAAATGTTCCTGTTAGAAAAGACAGTTACTGGTGGCAGCCAGAAGGGCTCAGCTTCCAGAGGGGGAGAGGGCAGAGCAGACAGTGCAGATGGGGTTGACGGATGGTTTGGTACTCTGGGATCCCAGGTACTTCCCATGTGTTCTGGGATCACCAGAGTACGTGGGAGGAGGACCACAAAAGGACAGTAAGAAGGGGGCAGTTCCACAGGGGGCAGGATGCAGGCAAAGAGATACTGATGGTGTCTGACGTAAAGGGCTTCTAATGAATTAAGAAACCAAAGAGGCTTCTGTAAGTTTTTCATCCTCATTTATCCTTAAGTTTAGATTGTGTTAAAGTAGCAAAACCAACAGCAACACCATTCCTAAATGGCCTTACTGGTCACACTGGCACCAGTGGGAGGTACTGCCAGTGTACACACTGGTCAGTGAGTACAGGGCAGTTGATTGCTTTGGTTTTCTGGTTGACCAGTTATTTTAAATGAATCTTTGAAAGACAAATGACTGGACTAGAGCTGAGAAAAATCTGTGTTTTCTTTGTGATTTAGCCACAGATTTCCTACGAAATTATGGCTGAGCAGCCTATTCCTCTAAAGCTTGTGCTTCCATTACTCATTTCTAAATTCCTGTTATTATTCCCCAACAGCAAATCCCTGACAAGGTTGTCTATTTCCCCTGTAAAACCACTAACCTTTTATATATATGTATGCCTGAAACTCATTGTGCCAGGCATCACAGAATCCCCAGGTACTACTATCATGCAATAATTTATCCTACCCTGCTGAGACCTTACTGGGCAAAACAGCAGCTCATGAAGCAAGCAGTATTTGCATTTTTCAGAATGTTTCTGCTTTAACAGAGTGCAGTCTGTTCTTTCACAGGGTAACAAAGAACTAGACCTGTTTACTAATAAAATTGCTTTTTAACATCTACAAAATGTTTTATGATGATGCTTTCAATACTTTTACATACACGTGAGACCTGTCAGAGACGTATCAGCAGTGGTTACTCCAGGGAATTTTATTTCACCAGAGGCTCTTCCTGCTAAAGACCCCTACCAATGTCATATTAAGGCTTGATGTGGTGCCCATCCCTCTGGCAGCAGCCAAGGTCATGCTGAGTCACTCCTTCTGCTGAGGAACCTGGCAGAAGACGAGTCTCTGCCACAATGGTTCCGAGCAGAATTCTGGATCCCCTTTTCTAAACCCGCTTCTTTGGAGTGGAATAATTAACAAGTGAATCCTTGGGCAACATCAAACCAGCAGCAACTGTCAGCACCCACCCCAGCCTCAGCTGTGGGTGCCTAACACAAGTTCTCACCAGGAAAGAAACCAGAAGACACATTTTAAGAAGAAGCTTGCAAATAAGAGATCTTCACAGAACAGAAAGTGTACAAAGCATGGACTTTAACTACCACTCTTCCTGTTATACCCAGGGAAGGGGTTATTTGCATCCAGACAAGGTTTATATGTTCATTTTAGATTGAAGTGGCTTCTTATGAGTCTGATAGGCTACCAAAGCAAATTTATCAGCCATAAAACATAGGTACAACTCAATGTCTCTAACCTCAGCCCACGGAACAGCAAGTAAAGTACTTTTGAAACACCAAGTGTTAAAGCTATACTCACGGCACCACTGCATTTTCTGTTCTTGAATAAATGTCTCTCCACAAGTAAGCACACAGAAAAAAACTTTAAATCACAAATCATGAAGCATTGTTAAACAGATTACATCAAAAATGTTTAAGGACATAAGAGTAAATACGTATCCCAAAATCTACATATAGCCACCCAGACAAGTATGATCTGTAAATTCAAAGTAGGTGGGAAAAAAGAAGTCATACAGGTTTCAATACAAGGTTGCTCAGCCAGATTTGCTACTATTTTTACACAGCTGAACTTAGAGGACCTTAAGCAAAACTTTTGTTATCAGATGGTAACCATCAGTCCTTAACTGGCAGAAAAAATAAAAACTTATCCAATGCCTAAGAAATGGTATTACCTAACGCCCAAAATAATGCGCTCCTAACAGACACCACAAATTTTCATCTCCCATGTTGGTATACATGGACAATTATATTCCATATAACTACTGTTTCTCTTACATATAGCTATATATCACACACTTTATCTCACACAGAAGTCCTTGTTACCCTTTCCTTACATTTTACTTAAAAATTTGTCAACAAAGACCTAGATTTACAAGGGAGATTTTATGGATTAGTAATTGATCTAGTGCACATTTTTAGCTTACTGTAGATGGAAGATAACATGTCAGCTGAAAACTCTTTCCTTCAGTTTTCTGCTGGGGTTTTTATTTGGTTGTTTGGGGTTTTTCTTAACCTCATCCTTAAACATTTGGGGCTAACCAAGTGCACACACACAATAGCAGAGTTATAACAATTCATTAAGCTGCAAGAATAAGACTATATGCTTGAGACCCAGGAATTAGTTCTCCCTTCTTTGGTAGCAAGAAATCTGAACTCTTGGTTTAGAATACATTTTATCACTCAGATCTTGATGACAGTGCTGTTTGCCAGCAGGTGGTGGGCAGAGACCCAACAATTAAATCATTGTCCCGTTTTATCTTTGACTTACCCATGTAGCCCAGACTTCAACACTGGTCTTCAAGTCATAGCTGCTATAACTGACTATGAAGTGAAATCCTGAATATAGGGTATATTGTTAGAGACTTTATCCTTTACATGAGATGCTTAAACAAAACCTAACTGTTTGCAGGTAGGAATTACATGCAGTTATCAAAGAAAGGATGGACCAAGTGCATATGTTCCACTCGACTAAACTTGGATGAGCTCTGTGTGTTTGCCATCACTGTGCAGACACCTGGAATTAACCAGAACAGTGCAACCTTTTAATGCTTTGTAAAAACTCTGTTTATAATTCAAGGTATGAGAAGAATTTTTCCCACCCACCTAAAGACAAGTTGTTTGTTTGGGTTTTTTATTAACACTTTTAATTATACAAGCTACAAATTATTGAGAATATATTTTCATAAAAGGAATCATAGATTCAAGCTGGACAACAGTTAAGTATCCTGGATTAGCCATCATATTGAGAGCCAGAGCCCACGTCTACACAGACACTTTAGCCCAATTGTGAACTCTCCATATGCTTCTATACCAAATGCTCTAGCTCTTAGAACTCAAAAGCCAAAAGGTTGAGAGCTCTGTCTTGCTGGAAATACGGGCCCAGGATTCAGTATAGTTTGACATCCTGCATCTTACCTTGTGAATGCAAGTAGACAAGACTCTTGTCCTCAGCAAGACTAAATCCAAATCATGCTGTGTTCATGTTTGGCCAACAGCCAAGCTTTTATAAATGAATTACTTCACCAAGCCACCTGTTCCCTTTGCATCACCCAAATTCCTATCTTTATACTCAGAGGCTTGGTGATCTTTTTCAGTTTTCCCACCTGAGCTCTACAACTATTAGGAGCTGGTTTTCCTCCTCTAAGTATCCAAACCAGAAGTCAAAACTGTAAATATTAACAACTTTCAGCTTCCCTCCATGGATGTAGCCATTAGTCACCGATGACAAACAGCACTTCACAGTTCAGTCTCAGTACAGTGACATTTAAATCCATCCAGAGTGACTAGGAGAAGCAAGAAGAGGCTCTTTGGTACAGATAAACTTCCCAGAGTGTATGTTGAAAGCATGGCATTGTCCCTGCTAACTCTGTCACTTCTCTAAGAGATCACAACATTAAAATAGACACAGACAAAAGAGAAGATGAAAGAAAGATGAGGTGTATATAATTTGGCTGAAAAGTTGCCAGAAGTGAAATGTGACCAACTCTGAAAACAGAGGATGTCGTCTAGGCTTCTTGGTTAAGCACAGTGCTGCATTTATTACTGCTAGCACTGGAAAACTACTTGCTGTGTAGATGGATTTAACAAGGCTGTACAGTGCAGAGACAAATCAGGTGTGATTCAGGGGAACAAGGGCAGTGGAGAGGGTATGACCACTGTAGGGGTAATGGGTCCCAATCCCAGAGCTGGTCACAAGGACTGAGTGCACTATCTAACCTCACTGGGCATCCGTCTTCCTGGCTGGAGTTAAATAAATATCCCCAGAAATCATACAATAACTTAAAAAGAAGGGTTGAGCTTTGCAAAACCCTTGAAAAGATATAAAAAGGTATCTTCTTCCTGTGCACAAGCATGGCCAACCCAGTTTTAAAGCTGCCTTAAAAGCGATCTTTCCAAGGACGATTTTAAATGCAAGGCTGCTACAAGGTAGAGCTGACAAATCCTCCACCCTGCCACTAATGGTCAGATCCCTTACATTCAACACAGTGACAGAAAGGGTCTTTAATATAAAAAAATTCAACTCTATGTCTTACGGAGCAAAGACTGAAAAAGAGAACTGGCTTGATGGCCGTACCCAAA
>NW_008614473.1:0-12137 GCF_000691845.1 Merops nubicus | reverse complement strand
GGACGTGTCTGGTCTGCGCCCTCAGGCGTGCTCCCGGTGTGCCCGCCGCCTCGGCGTGCCGCCCGAGGCCTGACTCTCTTAGCCCCGTGCTGGTGGAGCTGTGGGGGAGCTGCGCTTTGGGGTCTGTCCCCAGAGCTGTGGGGGAGCTGCGGTTTGGGGTCCTTCCCCCGAGGTTTCGGGGCAGCTGCTTCCCCGCCGTGGTGAGGAGGTAATGTCTGGTACCAGGCAGGGCTGGAAACTGTTGGGTTGTGAAATTGAAGGTCTCGGGTTTCGTAGATGACAGGATGTTACATGTGCTGGGTGTAGAAAATGTGCTAAGAGATACTTCCTGCCTGCTCTGTGTAACTCCGTAGTTTTTGGAATAGATTTGCTCTGCTTGTGGAGTCCGTTGGAGCTGACAGGTCCTGGGCCTGTTTGAATATGAGCAAAGCCAGTCAGAAACTTCTAACGAGAGAACTTGGGTTTACTGCTGATGAGTTTCCTATTTCTTCATTACTTTCAGCTTTTGGCTGATACAGTGCTGAAAGCAGAGTTGAGTATAGCAGCCTGTCGGTGCTTGGCTAATCAAAATCAGCTTAAAGCTAATAGTAAAGAGTATCTTTGTTGTTACAGGAAGGCAATTTTAAGGCTGAACGTGGCTGTGATGCACATCTGGTTGATGAAGGAGGAGTTGCTTTTTTGTAGTTGCTCTGCAGGATTAGCTGGACAGAAACGTAAGTGTCTGTTGTGTGTTCTGAGACCAGTATTTTCATGTTCTGGGTGAGGTTTATTGGTTGGGTGGTTTTGGTTTTGTTTGTTTTTTTTTTCTACTGTCTAAAAGGTAAATAAGTTGTAGCACTTGAGTAAGACATCTCTTTTATTTAAGATGAAAAACGTGAAAGAAAAAGCAAGCGCAGATGATGTGGAAGTTTGGGATTTTCTCAAGAAGAAGAAGAAGAAAAAACGCAGAGAGCACAGTAAGAAACATGAAAATTCTGAAGAAGAAAATACAGAAAATGTAGAGGTTGGCTGTGCTTCTCCACAGCTCTTTGAAGATGAAGCAGCACAGAGTGGTGAAGGCTATAAAAAGAAGAAAAAAAAAGCCAAACCCAAGGGGAAGCAGCAGTCTTTGATAGATGATTTTTGTGTAAGACTGGAACCTGAAGTCAGTGATGAAACTGAAGTGAATGCTTCCAAAAAGAAAAAGAAGAAAAAGAAGTGGAAGTTTAAGGAGAGCACAGATGAGCAGAGTGATGTCACTTGTGTGGCAGTAAATCACCATGACACTGATAGATATCAGGAGGTCACCACTGACTATGTTCATGTAAAACAACCTGCTAAGAAGAAAAGAAAAGTAAAATTGCCTGAAGAGGATGAGGTAGCTGAGCTGTCTGCCTCAGAAACACAGGATAAAAATGACAATAAAAGGTTGAAAAAGAAGAAGAGGAGGAGGAGAAGCAGTAGTACCCAAGACAGGCAAGAAGACAGAGATGTGACCGTTGATGAATCTCTGTTGTCCTCTCCAGAACAAAAGGGGCAGTGCCAAGACAAAGGGTTGCCATCCCCAACAGCAGAGGCTGTGGCAGTGCCCCAGCAATGCCACCAGGATGGGGATGGTGATGCTTCTGTCAGGAGTCAGTCTACCAAGGTACCTGCTAAACTTTCTAAGTCCACTAAAGCAGCTGATCCACCTCCTCAGAAAACTCAACCACGTGCTAGAAAGGGACCAAAGAGCAGCGTTTTTGTCCTAGAAGAAAGCTCTTCAGACTCTGAGGCAGGGTAAGTTTTGGTTGGGGTTGCAGTTTTGTGTTTCTCTTTTCATTTCCCTCTCCCCCTAGATATGTTCCTGTCATGATATTTGGGTCGTAGAGTTTTCTTCAGTCTGTCTTGGATGTATTCTTAAAAACGACTTCAGAAACCTTTACAGTCTGTGGGGGTGTTGGTGAGACCTGTTTTAAGAGCTTATCTTGTGAAGGTAAAATGAAAATTGACACTGCCATTGCATTCACATCTAGTGAAAACAAAAAGAGGCAGGAAAGGGATTTTGTTTGTTAAATCTGGTATTTCTAGTGAACATGTGTGTTTTTACCAAGCAGCTAGTAAGGTCAACTAAGGAATTTCATGTTCTGTGCAAACAAATGCTCATGTAAGTAGCTCTTGGTGCTTTTACATGTTGGAAATACAAAGGGTTGGGTGTGGGGGGTATTCCTTGTTCTTTAATTAACTAACACATTCATATTTTTTAAGGGTAGAGATACTAACAAAATCTCTGTTTTGGAGCACCAGTGGTGTGTTTTATTTTATGTTTTTTTTTTATTATTTTTCCCCCCTGATATCAGGCAATCAGAACCCTCAGTATCAAAAATAAAGGAGGAACAGAACAGTTCCTGCACTAAAAGGGGAGCCTCTGATGAACTTAGGCAGGATGATGAAGAAGACTTGGACCAGAGCATGTGTTCAGTGGTGGATTTGGATACTGCAAGACAAGAATTGGAAGAGTTTATTCCTCATGTGAAGAGTATATCAGATGCTTCAATCAGGAAGATGGCTGGAAGAGACCTGTCCAGGTTTAAAGAGTTTAAAAAACAAGGTGAGCTCTCCAAGGTATTGCTGCAGTGAGGAAGGGCTGTGCAGATGTGCTAGCATTTTGACAGAGGGAAAGTAGTTTTTGTATCATGTCTGTCACATCTGTTGTCTCTGGTTCCCTTCATGCCAATGGATGTATTTTCTGTTTCTCTGCCTTGGAGCATAAACTTCCTCAATGATAAATTATGGTCCAATGCCTAAGTGTAAATTGCCTGTTCCCAGCTCTTTTCCCCTTTTTTTTTCCCCTTTTCCCCTTTTTTTTTCCCCTTTTCCCCTTTTTTTTTCCCCTTTTCCCCTTTTTTTTTCCCCTTTTCCCCTTTTTTTTTCCCCTTTTCCCCTTTTTTTTTCCCCTTTTCCCCTTTTTTTTTCCCCTTTTCCCCTTTTTTTTTCCCCTTTTCCCCTTTTTTTTTCCCCTTTTCCCCTTTTTTTTTCCCCTTTTCCCCTTTTTTTTTCCCCTTTTCCCCTTTTTTTTTTCCCCTTTTCCCCTTTTTTTTCCCCTTTTCCCCTTTTTTTTCCCCTTTTCCCCTTTTTTTTCCCCTTTTCCCTTTTTTTTTAACCTTTGAATCTGTTGACCTTTGCTAAAACCAAATGCTGTCTACAAGAGAAGCTACTTGAGCTTTGTTATCTTTTTTTTTTTTTTAAAATAAAACTTTCTGTATATTTTAGGTGTTGCAATCAAGTTTGGCAGATTTTCCCAGGAGGAAAATAATAGAATCTGGAAAAATCTTGAAGAGTTCTTACAGATTACTGGAATAGACAATGCTGAAAAACTCCTGTTTACCACAAGGTATCCAGAAGATAAAGAAACTATCCAACGCCTAAAAGCAGAATATCATTTCTGTGAAAAACTTTGTAAGTGTTTTAAGTTCCCTGTAAAACAGCTGAATGTTACATTCCACAACCTGGTGATATCATGATGTATGTTCTGAAATAATTTAAATTGAAAAGCACTGATGTTGCTAAAAAAAAGGAGCATGCTACTGAGACTGTGTGGTTGATAATCCCTATGAGATTCTTACTCTCTTTTCTCAGGTGTGAAGACTTTAGAGATTAATATATTATGACCAGTAGCACTTAAGCCATAAAACTCAAATGCATGTCTGAAAGTCTTTTAAGCTGTGTTGCTGGGCTGTAATTAAGCATAGTGACTTAGTAATAGGAAGTGTAATTAAATCCTGTCTGAAATTGTCAACTGTTCTGAGAGCACATAACTAGGTGCAAGTTTAGGACTGAGTTAGGGTAGAAACTGATAGAAATTAGGTTGTCAGCCAAAGCAGTTAGTTGTTCAAGACCTGAGGAAAACAAAGCTCTTATGGCTAAGATTCTGTCTGGAGGAGCTTCTCTCTCCCTGCTTCCTCTCTTCCTCTCTACTCATTGTCTTGGGCTTTTCTTGGCTAGAAAACATTCACACTTCAAATGGGAAATCATTTTTTATAATCATGCTTATCTTGGAATATCTCTGAAGCATCTGCTCAGTGCACTTTCTCCCTGCCTTTCTGTTCTATTCTTGTTCTGCTTTGTTAGCACAGGCAAGACAGATTAAATGATGACCTGTAATGGATTTGGCTACTGTCATTTAAGGATCATCAAGGCTACAGATTTGTTCTTGATTTCACCACACAATCATTTCCCTTCTAGCTGAGGGCATACCACGACCCTGGAGGCTGATATATTATCGAGCAAGGAAGATGTCTGACTCAAATAATTATAAAGGGAGGTAAGTGAGTAATTTGAAAGAGTTTCTGAATGCTTAGATCAGTCTCTGGTGTTTATTTGTACATTAAAAATGGTTATAAATGAAAAAATCTCTCCTATGTGTGCCAGTTACTGTGATGTGACAGATCATTTTTCCAGGCCCTTACCAGTTCCTCTGTTCTGAAGTATGATCTGAAGTGGTCGTGATGAGTAACAGTGAAACAACTGTAAAGATGACTCTGTTAAGATACTGGAAGGGTTTGAATTTAGAGCTGAAGCTGTGCCTGTTTCCTCAACTAGGTATACAGATGAAGAAAAAGAAAAACTGAAGAAGTATCATGCAATGCATGGCAATGACTGGAAGAAGATTTCAGAGATGATGTCCCGTTCTAACCTCTCAGTAGCTAGGAAATACTCTGAAATCAAGTCAGGTATGTAATTTTAAGAAAACTAATTCATTCTGTGTATTGTGATTTGAGAAGTTATTTTAACCATATTCTATGTGCCCTAAACTTTAGGGAAAAAAATCACTAGAGTGGATTATTTGCCTTATCTGCCTACAATGATACTTGGTCCTTGCTTTTGCTGCTGCCCAAGGTCCCACAAGGTAGCATAGCTTGAGCTGGCTGTCATCCAGGCCTCCAACAAGGAGCAAATGCAGCTCTTTATTAAATGGAACAAACATCTAGATAGATGCTTTCAGGGGTGGGCTGGAGGAATTGAGTTTTAAAAGACAGAAACTAGAGATCAGTGCTATTCTTCAGTTATTAGGCTGAAGTCCTCTCTCAAGTCTGGAATGCAGAAGAGTTTCTAGGAAGCATGTTAAGAAGCTGGTCCTGTAAATAAGAATAATGCAAAGTGAAGCATTTGGTCTTTTGCCTTTTTTCCCTAATAATTCATTACAAATTATACCTTAACCTTATTTTTCAATTTCAGGTGCTAATTATGGTCCTTGGACAACGGAGGAGACACGGAAGTTAATGTGTGCAGTGAAGGAGGCCATTAGTAAAAGAATGGAAACAGAAGATGCAGATTCTCCTTCCTCTTTGGAAAAGTCAGACAGAGATCTCTTGATAGACCGTGAGAAACTGTACCAGAAACTGCCATGGACTGAGATTGGAGACAAAGTGGGGACTCGCTACTGGAGGCAATGCAAACAGAAGTGGTAAGGTTTGAGATGGTAAATTGGGACAAGCAAAACTGAGGTGGTAAGTTGTGTTCTGGGAAGCATTTATTCTGCAAAACTATTTTTAGCATGATGATTGCTTGGTAAGGTAGGTAATAAATAGGTTGCAGACTGCAGAAGAGGGATGGTGAATGTCTGAGACAACTAACTTTCTGCTAGCTTTTTAAGTTTTCTTGCTGTGATAGTGAAGCCTGATTTCTGCTTCCCTGTGGCCACAGTGGCATCTTGAAGACACTTCCTTTTGGTGCTTGGAATTTCTTGAAATGATAGAAGCTTTTTTTTTGTGTGTTTTCAAAGGCTTTCAATTTTAACCAGCAAGATGACCAAAGGGCAGCAGTTGTATAGGGGGACCAAAGGATTGCAGGCCAAGATCAATCTTATTAAAAGGTATGGTTCAGAGGTACTGGAATTTTTTTCTATGTCTTACAGTTCTGGGTTGTGTTTATAAAAGCTTGCAGGGTGAGGACTGCATGCCTGCAGTTTCAGACAGGTCACAGCCACTCTTTCTTTGGATAAAAGTCCTGTGACTTCTGATGGGGGGAGCTGTGAGCATTATTGAATTACTTCAGTTCTGTCCACAAACTATTCCTGTGTTATATTCACAGGTTGTACGAAATGAAAGTGGAGGATCCTAATGAAGTAAACTGGGAAGAACTCAGTAATACTGTTGGGTAAATATGTTTTTCCTCTTTTGTGGTTACAAAGGATAGCTGAAGCAGATGGTCTTAAAAATCCCACAAAGGAGTCAAAGTTCTTGGATCTCTGCAACTAGAAGAAATGTCTTTTAGTTTGGTAACATCCAGCTGTATATCCTTGCCCAGAACTGAGCAATAAGGCAGGACTGTAAGCTCTGAAACTTCAGCTACTTGAGGCAACCCTTAGTGTATTCCTTGCACATTTATGTACTAGAACCCTGTTATGTAGTCTGTGACAAAGTCTTTGATAAGAGACTTTTCCAGGAGTTAATCAACACATGGGGGCAGAGGGGTGCTGGTAGGAATGTGTAATCCAGTGCAGCAGACTTCTTCCAAACAAAGTGTTGGATGTGAAATGACTGATGCTGCCAACACCAGACTCCCTCTATGGCACATTTTTTTTCTTTTCCCACATACTTTCATTTACAATTTATTTTCGCTAAACACACAGTACCCATGGATGATGGCATGATTTGGGATCTTACCTCCAAGGGGATTTGCTGTCTTGTAAAACTGTGTTAATTAGGATTTGAAAGACATTCTTTCTACCTACAGATATTATGTGGCACTGCTCTTGAATGGATAACTCAGTAACAACTAAACTGTGTAATAGTTGCTTGTACCACTAATTCTTTGCACTCTTCTCTTTTCAGAGATGTCACTGGGTCCTATGTTCAAGCAAAATTTTATAGGCTAAAAGTCTCTTGTGTACCTTTATGGAAAAAAATGACTTTTTCTGGTCAGTATCCCAGCTGTTGGTTTGTATATGTTCCCTAAGGTTTTTGCTTGAATCCAAGAGGATACATATTCTAGTTCAATTCATTCTTTGCTAGCTTTCCCCTAAGCAAATTGGTTAAAATCTCAGGCTTTCTACTTACTTTACTAAATGTGCTTTTTTTAAATAGCAGTTTACTTGCCATGTCGTCTTCATGCAGTGCTTATGAATGTCTTCATTCTAATACCTTGGCTTTTAAAGTTTTATGACTGTGCTTTTTTAGTCTGTCTTTGCATGTGTGCATGTGTCTGATCTACCCTGCAGGTACTGTGATTACTACAGAGTGGTGAGATAGTTATTTTTTTTTTATTTAACACTGACAAAATAATTTGTTTGTGAGGTGTTTTGGCATCCAGTTCCTCTGCTGATCCAATTAACACTACTTTTTTTATCTTTCTCTTTTTTTTCCCCAAAGAAATCATTGATTATCTTTTTGAAAAGAAACTCCCAGAATTTGAAGAGCAGTTAAAAAAAAAGAATAAACACCTTAGGTCTGATGATTCAACAGCTATGCAACAGAAGAAGACTTTTCTACTCAGTGACATTTTTGACTCCAGTGAAGAGGAGGATTAATTGACTGCCCTAGAAGCAATTCCTAGTCTGGATACTTAACTGCAAAATGGATCTGGCTGAGAGTGTGCAGAGATCAACAACTGCAGGTACACAGACTATCTGATACTGGAAGAAATAAAGATATGGACATCTGGTTTTCTCATTTCATATTGAAGACTGAGGTAAATACAGGTTTTGTGCCACCTTTTATTACCTTAATTTAGCTCTGGTTTTAGAAGTCTTCATTTAAGCATCCAAGTTGCTTTCTGAATGTTTTTTTAAACTGTTTTATTTTCTGTGCAGTTTGAAAGCTTCTGTTTACCCTTTGTGCATGAACTTTAAGTAATTACAAAAAAAAAGGAATTGGGAAAAGGCTTTCAATTTGCTTTTAAATCCCCATCAAATCCTAAGACATCTATGTTGATGGAAACACCACAGCTTTAAGTTATTTTTTTAACAGGTAGGATGTTCTCAAAAGCAATTTATTTTCATTTTTGATGCAGACTTAAACTTTTAGCAGCTCTTCTAAATAAAAGGGATTTTTTGTCCGTTCCTGTTCATAAATTGTGATATCATTTCATGCTAACCAGAATGATCAATTTTAAATGTTTTTGTTAATATTTGGAATATAATGACAAAATAGACAATGTATATATACATATATTTTTATTGTGCTAAAGAGGATTTCTACAGTTTAATGATAAAATTAAAGGATACAATGGAGGTTGTAATTGTGTCTCCCTATCATTAACTACCTGCTTAGAGTCATTGTTTGTAAATTGACCAAGTGTAAGTAAAAATAAACAAAAACAAAACCAAACAACCCAACAAACTAAACCTTGCTGCTTGTGTGAAGTGTTTGTATGGGTTGTTTATATTTTCTCTTTTCTGTATTAGAAAGTGATGCAAGAGGACTTGGTCTCTCACATACTACTTTTTGATGTTCATTTTGATAAGTGAGAATTTCCTTCTTTAATAATTGTCATTGAAAATGCAGAACTTTCAATGGCTTGAAATAAAGGCCTTGCTGGATGCTCTTCTGGACTGTGACTTACAGCAAAAAATGTCAAATGAGAACATTCCATATGTAACTGTGCCTGGCTTTAGTCTCTCTGAAGACAGAAAACAATGTGATTTTTGTGAGACAGGCAGGATACCCCAGGAGATCAGCCAGCAGTATAAGGGTAAGTTTTCCAGGCAAGAGATGAAAGCGGGCTGGCAGGCTGTATGTGTGTGTTTGTAAATAGGTACCAGCTCCCTTGCACTCAGATCTTGACTTGCTTCTGTTGCCTTATGGGTTTGAAGGTTAAAAGCTGAAGAAATTGAATTTTTGAATCTAAATGGTTTGTGTTTTTCAGTTTGTCATTGTGGTTTTGGTCTGGTGTTGTTTTTTTTCTGGGAGGTGGAGCTATCCTCTGAATTTTCTGCAGGCTAGAATACAAATGATTGCATGGTTGTAAAATTTGTAGAGCAGACCCCACAGAAATCAGCTTCTGCCTCCATAATGAAGTTTATTTTATCCTTTGCTTTAAAGGGAAACTGTTGCAGGTGAGTGGAATGCACCCCACACAAAAGAGAGAAGCAGCTCTGTGTTTTGTTGAGGTAAAATAACTATTTGACAGAGTTCAATAAATTTGATGGAATTTAACAAAGTTTAACTGGTTTCCCAAGGTTCAATAAGTTTGATGGTGAGGTTCACCTTATTAACTGTGGCACAGAGGAAGCACAGAAGGGAAAACTGAGTTAGAATTGAGTTAGAATGATTCACAGTGTGGAGACACAAAGGGTAAGGAAGAGTCTTCTGTTGAATCAGAAGGTTCTGAATGGACCCCTTTGCTTTCTGAGTTTCTGGTGGAGCCTGCATGTAGCCTTAGTCTCAGACAATCTTTTATGTCTAATGGGATTATCTATACAAAGTTTATAACAATATTGAGTAGCTACATGCATTAGTAATGCTTCATTAGTTTTAGTTCAGCATGCTATCAGTCACTTAGCAAGGATCTGTTCTGAGTAAGGGATCTCTCTGCCTTGGGCAAAGAAGGATCTGTTAATCTTAGGTGAGGAATCCCAAAGCTTGAGCTGCTCCATGCTCAAGGGGAGACTCTCCTGGCCTGCGTGCCAGCTGTAGTTTGGGGAGAGCTCAAACTGGGCCCATCCTGATGGTAATATTTATAGAGTGAAGTAGCTGGCTGCTAGTCAGTAGTATAGACAAGATGGATGCCTTTGGTTTAGCTCTGGTATTTTCTTCTGTACTTTCTGTACCATCTTGCTTTTTGGGGCTTTGAAACCACCTTTTGCAGTGTTTTTCTGAGGCACCTTCACTACCTCTTACGTGAACCAGGAGCTCTCCAGCTCACAGGTACACCACGGGGGATGAGGTTTGTTGCTCCAAAGTATGGCTAGGGCTCAGGTGTATCCATCTCAGAAACTTCTAAAGGAAGGCTCTTGCTGGTACTTGTTAAAAGTAGTTTCTCTGCAAAATACTGTCAGCCAGGGCAGGAACTGTAAACTTGGAGCCATTGCTACACTGGCTGCTTCAGGAAGAACACAGACCTGACCTACAGCACAGGAATAAAGGGAGAGACTGTGTCCCTCCTCCCCATTTCTCCTCCTGGAAACAGCCATCTCTTGGGTAAAGTGGCATCTGTAACCTGTTTGCAAATGGGCAAATAATTGTTTGGAGGAGGACAGGACTTGTCCTGACTTCTCCACTTTCCCATTTGCTGAACAGTGGCACTTGAGAGGGCAGGAGCAAGCAGCTTTTCCTTTTGCCATCATCTTATAAAGGCTCCTGGGAGTGCAGGGAGGGGAGGCAGTTGTTTCATGTGGGTATTTGAATATTATTGAAAACAAAGCAAACTCCAGGCAGAGAGGTTTAAAACAAACAGGCTCCACAGAGTGACGAGGGAAGTAACATTGACAAAGCTTTGTGTATCAGGCTGCATTATAAATAAGAGCATGACAGGTCCTTCAAGTCTAAAAAGCACTGCGAGTCCCCTAAAAACTTTTCAAGCAGATGTGTCGCTTCAAGCATTTTCCTGGTGTGTTAATGGCCTGAATGGTGTTCTAGAAAAAAATTCTTGGCTGTGTCGCATTATCAAAGAGGGAGACAGCCAGGTTACAAGAGTTGTGTTTGCAGCAGAGAAGCACTTCAAAGTTGAGGAGTGTTACGGTGGCAGCAGCTGAAGATCAAACAGGCACTTGCCTTTTTCACCCCCCTCTCCACTGAAGTCTTAAAAGAAGGAGCTGAAGAAAGGCAAATAATCTGTTTGATTCCTCAGAGCCCCCCCAGGCTGAGGGACAGCATTGCCCCTGTGACCTGCAGCATCAGTAGGTGATGAGGGTGAAGTGGCACCCTTCAGCACAGTAGCTTCATCTCAGAGCTGTGAGCAGGGGCAGAACCTTCTGCTGCCTGTTTCAGAGTGCAGGAAGAGGCACAGGGGCTGCTGAGCTGTGTTGGAGTGGTCTCCATTGCATCCTTAGTGTGCAGTAAGAGGGAGTGAGGAAGTTCCTCCTCCCAGGGGTTATTACTTCAGTCTGGCATAATTACTGGAGGTGACTTAGAAATTAAACTGGTATTAAATGTGGGGCATTGTTCCACAGTAAGGAAAGGTATCATATATCAAAGGGGCCTCGAAGGTGGAGTGCAGGCTGAGCTGCTATGCAAGGAATCCACTCCACAGTGGTTCCCTGGACAATGCTGCCTGCAGAACAGCACGGGGGGTGGAGTGGAGACTCTGGCCAGGCTCTGTGATATCATGGCAGAGATGGGAGCTTATGGTGCTATCAGAACTGGTAAGCTGCATATTTACCACCTTGGGCCCAAAATCTGTCACTTTAGGACAAAATGTTGTCCTCTGTCTGAATTTTGCTCATTCTAATCTCCTAATAATCCCCAAACACACCTCCCTGCCAAAGGCTACCTGCCTGCCAAGTGTGACTAGCCCTCTCTGAGCCTGCGCCCGAGTTTTTCTTGTACCTTTAAAAGCAAAGTGAGGAAATTTTACCCCAATCATGACAAAAGTATGTATGACTGGAATCACTCCAGCTCCACCCTGAAGGTAAAAGATTGTATAAACATGGCTTTAAAGAGGAGGAATGTTGGGGAAGATACCACCATGGGCAAGGCAGGGAAGATTCCATCACAAGCCACCTCTGATTTCTGGGATTGGTTGACAAGCTGACATCCCCATAGGCACCTCTTTGGGTAAGATCCAGACTATACCAAGTGCTTCCTTGGGGAAACACAGGAATCTCCACAGAGTCGTTTTGATTGTTTTTTTTTTAACTTAACACTTTTGTAGCCAGACTGTTATTTGTAATCTTATATTTGCACGTGATTTGTGCAGGCAGTGTATTTATCACTGATGATCCATAAGAACCTGCACTTGTGTTGCTTAAATAAACTGCACTGTTCCTGTAGCTAGCCCCAGAAGTTTCTCACTGGGCACCACCAAACTCTTTAGGTCTGGCCACGTGAGTCTGGAGTGTGACCAGATGGAAGGTGCAGTGTGCTATTGGTGCATCTGTCTTTGTGATAGTTCAATATATTGAACATGACCAGACTTACAGGGCCAAATTTGATATCATTCAGAATCAAAGTCCAGCCACTCCCAGCCCCTCTGGTATCTGAGGACAAGCTGGAGCACAAGGGGGTTTATTTTCTGCC